>NW_005054500.1:79554-81432 GCF_000277835.1 Geospiza fortis | reverse complement strand
TTGGGTGTGAATCCTTGCAGTTAAACTGGCCACGCTTTGGAGTCACCACCTGCCTGACTTTGGGGGAAATCTGCCCATGGAAACCTGGAGAGCCCCATCCTGAGCTGCTGTCCATGAAATACTGCACTGACTGTGCTCTAAGCCTCTGGAAAATCTCCCCAAAAGCCCTGAATGAAGTTGTAAATCCATCCTAACCCGCCCAGCTGAAGTCTAATCTCTGTTTTATTTATTTTTACGTGCCACTGGGAAGGATAAGGGAAGATGAAAGAGGGAATGATGTTTTTGAAATAAGATCTTATAAAGAATTTAGGAAATGACTGTTGAAGCTTCAGATAAGAAGTATTTTCTAATTGCATTTCCTCCAAAAAAAATTGCCTTTCTGTAGTTGTGGAATTTATTGGAGGTGTTTCCAGAGTGGCTTCAGTGGACACTGCCTCTAATTTTTCTTACAAATTGCTCCTTAGAGTTATTGATGAGAGCTCTCCTGATATATTAATTAATTTGGGTTAGCAAGTTGCAGTTTCAGGTAGTGAGGTGCTAAATCTCTATTATTGACAGCCAGTTTATTTAATGTCATAGTGTTTAACTGCTTGCTTTGCTGATCTATTTATCCTGTGCCATTAACCTTTTGTCTTTTTATTTCCTCACATCTTTGGAGAATCTTTTAGAGCCATTTATTGTGCAAGTTCCTGCTGCTCCCATCCAGATTTGTGTTTAAATTCTGATTTTAGAGTCATTTATTGTGCAGGCTCCTACAGCTGCCATCCACATTGTGTTTAAATTCTGATTTTGGAGCCTGTTTTAGAGCTATTTATTGTGCAAGTTCCTACACCTCCCATGCACATTTGTGTTTAAAATTCTGATTTTAGAGCCAATTATTGTGCAGGTTCCTACAGCTCCCATGCACATTTGTGTTTAAATTTTGATTTTGGAACCTGTTTTAGGGCCTTTTATTATGCAAGTTCCTACAGCTCCCATCCCCATTTGTGTATAAATTCTGATTTTAGAGCCATTTATTGTGCAAGTTCCTACAGCTCCTATCCACATTTGTGTTTAAATTCTGATTTTAGATCCATTTATTGTGCAGGTTCCTGCAGCTCCCAACCCCATTTGTGTTTAAATTCTGATTTTGGAGTCTATTTTAGGACCATTTATTGTTCAGGTTCCTACAGCTCCCATCCCCCTTTGTGTTTAATTCTGATTTTTGATCCATTTATTGTGCAAGTTCTCACAGCTGCCATGCACATTGTGTTTAAAATTCTGATTTTGGAGCCTGTTTTAGGGCCTTTTATTATGCAAGTTCCTACAGCTCCCATGCACGTTTGTGTTTAAATTCTGATTTTGGAGACTGTTTTAGAGCCATTTATTGTGCAAGTTCCTACAGCTCCTATCCACATTTGTGTTTAAATTCTGATTTTAGCATCATTTATTGTGCAGGTTCCTACAGCTCCCAACAACATTTGTGTTTAAATTCTGATTTTAGAGCCATTTATTGCGCAGGTTCCTGCTGCTCCCATCCAGATTTGTGTTTAAATTCTGATTTTGGAGTCTATTTTAGGGCCAATTATTGTGCAGGTTCCTACAGCTCCCATCCAGATTTATGTTTAAATTCTGATTTTGGAGCCTGTTTTAGGGCCTTTTGTTACACAAGTTTCTACAGCTCCCAACCCCATTTGTGTAAATTCTGATTTTTGATCCATTTCTTGTGCAGGTTCCTGCAGCTCCCATCCACATTGTGTTTAAATTCTGATTTTTGATCCATTTCTTGTGCAGGTTCCTGCAGCTGCCATGCCATTTGTGTTTAGTTGTGCTCTGTGTTGCTGCAGGCAGGGCCTGGCCTGGCTTTGGCTCTCCCTGGGCCCGCCGGGGGCACACCGA
>NW_005054500.1:61587-79501 GCF_000277835.1 Geospiza fortis | reverse complement strand
CCCTCCCTCAGCCACTGATGTCCTGCCCTGTTGGTTTCAGGAGTTGCTGGGTTCTCCCAGGGAGAGCTGGGTGCTCTCAGCCGTTTCTGCAGCAGCAGGATCTGCAGGATGCAGCAGCAGCAGGCACAGAAGGGCAGGAGGCTGCACTGGGGAGGCCCAGCAAGGCAAACTGAGCCAGGAGAGTCCTGTGCTGTTCCTGCCCAGCTGATGAACAGGATCCTGCTGGAAAACACCAGGGAGGCTGTGAAACAGGTACAAAGGGAGATTTCCCCTAAATTCTGGAGAACAGCTGCAGAAAAAAGCCACAGTAACAGGATCAAGGCAGGCAGACTTTACTGATGCCAGGCTCAGGCCTCTGGAAGAGGTTTTGGGTTGACAACCCAAGATTTAATCTTCTCATTTCTTAGACATTGTCACAGACACATTTTATGAAAAATCCTTTCCTTAGGATTTTTTCTCCTGAGAAGCTGAGAGGCCTCAGGAACAAAATGTAAACAATGGTTATCTGCTGCTGTGGAATGCAACAGGTGCATCTGTGATTGGTCTCATGTGGTTGTTTCTAATTAATGACCAATCACAGTCAGCTGGCTCAGACTCTTTATCCCAGACACAAGCTTTTGTTATCATTCCATTCTTTTTCTATTCTTAGCTAGCCTTCTGATGAAATCCTTTCTTCTAGTCTTTTAGTATAGTTTTAATATAATATATATAATAAAATAATAAATCAGCCTTCTGAAACATGGAGTGAGATCCTTGTCTCTTCCCTCATCCTCAGACCCCTGTGAACACCATCACAATACATCACTGTAGAACTGTTGGTAGCAAATAACCACCATAAAATATTGTCTGCTGTTAAAATCCTGATTTGTGTGATTGAGCAAGGCTGGGGTCATCATTTTTTTTACAAGAAGCCCTGGACCAGCTGAAGGAAAAAGCCTTTTTCTCTGATTGTGTTTGCCCCTGTTATTTATCAAATTATTCTGCATATTATTTGTTGTGAAGTCTTTGGGACTCCAGGATTAGAAGAATTCCAGAGACAGAACCTGCTTGTGCTCCCAGCTTTCTCAGTTATTAGATAATATTGATAAAAACAGTTCCATTAAAATCTTGCTGACCTCAGTCCCTGCTTAAGAAGCCTCTGTCTCATCTTTACCCTATTCAAATCTCTTTTTTTGTGTCATCAGCCCAGTGGTTTTTTCCCACCACAGGATGGGATGTGGCTCCTCCCCTCAACCCTGCACCTAAAAATAACACTTTAAAGTCACTTCTGATGTGATAATTATTTCAGGCTTCCTGTTTTTTAAAACAATTTTGACATTTCAGCCATCTGCTTTTTAAATTTCTGTTAATGTTAACCTACCTTGCAAATTTAGTGGAATTTTTTATTTCCTCTTTCTTTGTCTTCCATTGTGGAAATACATTCCCTGAGAAAAGTGACTTCACCTGCTCTTCTGCTTGGTTCTGTCTGTAGTTCCACACAACATTTTATCCAGAGAAGTCAGGGAAAAGGGGACAGAGAGGCCTGGGATGGGACTTCCTTGGGTTGATTTCCCTGTCTTTGTAGCACTTGAATGTGTTTATGGAGCCAGATGGAATCTGAGTCAATTAGATCAGATAAAACCATTGATATTTCATAAAAGCACAAACCCTGGGATTTGTGTAATGCTGTTAAATAAGCTTAAGATTTCATGGTGGATAAACTGACCCAGGAATCACTGAGCAGCACTGATTATCTTACAGACAGAACTGCAGAGTCTGGGTTGGATTCTGCCTCAGAGCTGCATGATTGAACTAATGGCTCCAGAGTTTATTTGCCTCTTAAGTTATTTATAAAATGTATAAATACAATTTCTAATCATAACCCCTCAGGTTGCTGCTTAAGGCCTTGCACACAGCCAGCACAGGAGCAATTATAGGTGATGGAATTGTGACTCTGAATTATTTTACCACTGCCTAAAAAGCCAGTTTTTGTCTTTAATGTGTTTTTATTGATTGTTCTCAAAGTTGCCAGGCCAGACATTGCTCATGGCATCAAAGTTTCCTCTTCCAGGTGACAGAAGCTGAAATCCACGAGGTTTCAGCCTGTCCTGACTGCCAGCAGAAGGAAGCAGAGCTGGCCAAGGTTGCTTTTCTCAGGCACAAAAAGACTCTGCTGGAAAGTGCTTTAATCCAAGAGAAATTGGAAGAACAGTTTTACTCCAGGGTAAGCAAATATTGTTGGAAAAAATTCATGCTACATTTTATAGGTCCTGTAATGAAAGAATCTGTAATTCACATTCTCCCTGATTTATGGCAGTGAGATCAGTGCAAACCAAAATAGAATTTGGGTCCATTTCATTAATAAAATGCTTGGGGCCAACATTCTCCTCAAGTTGTTGGAGCTGCTGCTTTGTGGAAGCTGAAGGTCATTCCCAGGCTGTCCTGGAATGGGTTTGGGTCCCTTTTGATTGTGTCCCCCCAGTTTGTTTTCTGCTGGGCTGTCCAAGCTGAAATGGCAAATTAAATGATGTGATAGGAGGTGACTGCCCCTACTGGGCTTCCTTGCTCATCCTTTGGGAATCTTGCAGCAGGACACTGCAATGTATGATGGAAGCTGAGATTTTTCTGGAATACTGGGATTTTTTCTGGGATACTCTGAGATTTCTTCTTGCAATTCCTGTCTCTGTGCCAGTGTCCCAGAGATGGAAGCTTTGTTGGTAGGAAGTGCCTCTCACAGCTGGGGGAGCAGTGAAATGTGCAGGATTCCCTGTGCCTGTTCTTCAGGAGGATCCTTGTAGCCATGATATTTTCTGAAAAATCCTTTCCTTAGGATTTTTTCTCCTGGGAAGCTGAGAGGCCTCAGGAACAAAATGCAAACAATGGTTATCTGCTGCTGTGGAATGCAACAGGTGCATCTGTGATTGGTCTCATGTGGTTGTTTCTAATTAATGGCCAATCACAGTCCAGCTGTCCAGACTGTCTGGTCAGTCACAAGATTTTGTTATCATTCCTTTTCTATTCTTAGCCAGCCTTCTGATGAACTCCTTTCTTCTATTCTTTTAGTATAGTTTTAATGTAATATATATGATAAAATAATAAATCGAGCCTTCTGAAACATGAAGTCAGATCCTTGTCTCTTCCCTCATCCCTGTGAACACCATCACACATCCTCCTGAAGGAAAAGCTCTTCTCTCCCTCCTTGGGAGGGGGCAGCCTGAAGGGGAGAACCTTCCTGCAGCTCCCAGGTCTCTTCCCATGCTGATGAGCAGGCTGGGAGTTTGTGCTGTACCACACATTCCTTTCTTCCCTAGTGTAATTCCAGTCTCCAGAATTTTGACTCTTCCTCACTCCCTGCCTAAGATTTGAGAGCTTCAGCCTCAGGTGAGGCTTCACTTTTTCCCACTTTTCCCCCCTGCTTCCCTGCAAGGCCAGCTGCTTTTCCCTGTCCCTCCTCAGGGAAGAATCCTGCTTTTTGGGCCAGAGTTTTTAAACAGAATCCTTTCAAACCCACCAAACTGTGTGGATGAGAGCTGCCCACCTGCCTGGGCTTGAGGGGCTGGGTGTGTGCTACAGGCCATGAGAAATGGCAGGGATACAATCCTGAATAATCCCATGTTTGCTTTCTGTTTCAGGACATGCTCACACTTCTAGGAGAAGCACTCAGAAGCTTTCCCAAACCTTCAGAGGATCCCAGGGATTTGTGGCAAAGGCTGAAGGGTCAGGAGTGGAAGGACTGAATGAACCACAGCTCCAGTGGGTGATGAACTGGGAGAGCCTCCTGTGGGCAGTCAGCTCCAGAATTCCAATGATTTTGGTTCTGAGCTGCTCTGGCAGTGATGGATTGGGTGCTGCTTTAATATTCCTGCAGGTGGAACCAGATCTGCCTGGCTGGGGTGTGAGTCAACCTTTCCTCAATGCAAATGTTGCAGTAGATTGTAATCCATCTCCATAGATTTCTCAAATTCCAGAAGCCAACAGTTTCCATTATTAATCTGGCAAGGCAGAAGTATTGTTTTTTGGGGGATTGCTGTGGGATTGCAGAGCAGCTCCCAGCTGCCTCCATCCATAAGGAAAATAAATGATTCTGTTTGCCAGGGCAGGGAGGTGTAATTACTGCATCTCAGCTCAGGCTTTGCCCACTGCCTCATGGCAAATTGAAAGTGAGAGCCCCAGGTGGAAGACAAAAAGCAAAGTTAACTATAAAAAGCAGTAAAATGAAATGAAGTATTTATAGAAGGGAATTAATGAGGTTGTAACAGAAATTAATCAGCAGGACTGGGGGTGCCAATGGGATGAGAAATGGTAATAAATTAATCATGGAATCTATATAGGATAGAGAAAAACAAGCAACAGATGAAAACTGGGAGAGGAATTGCAAGAAAATACTTTGGAATTTGTTGTAGTTTTTCAAGATGACGAAGTCACTGTTATTCAAAGACTGGATCTGGGGTTCAGTACACATCCAAATAAAATGGAATTGTGCTGGGAATCTTTGGGATAGACAGTGAAATCATCCTCACTGTGGCCCCCAAAGGCTGGTGCTGCTCTGTGGGCACCTCTGCAGCCCTTTGTGACCAAAGCTGGCAGCAGGGGCTCAGCCCCCTGCTCCAGCCATGGCCTGACTCTCCTCAGCCTCCCATTTCCTGACTTCTCTGCAATCTTGGAGGGATATCCCTATCTATGAACCCACACTGTATTCTTGTGCCAAAGCAGAGGGAATTAAATCCCCCTGTTGCATTTTCTTCCCCCATTTTGGGACAAGAGCCCTCACTGCTGAAGTGAGGTTTGTACTTCATAGGGTTGTTTCTCTCCTCATGCTCTGGATTGTTTATCAGTCTTTGAGAGCTGTTTAGCCTCTTTTTCTCCCTTCCCACAAACCAGTGGAAAACCTGGAGGGAAATGCTGGGATATAAACAGAAGTGTCAGCAAAGTTCTGCCTTCTGCTGCTTAAAAATCTGCTCAGAGTGATTTCCCTGAGAGTGGATCCTGAGTAGGTGAAGCACCAGGTGGGAGCCCAGCCCAGCCCTGAGTTTCTCAGTGCTGCTTGTCCTTGCAAACAGCTTTAATAGTCCATCAAAAATACTCCCCCACAAGCATCCCCTTTTGAATTGTCCCTGCAGGGCACCTGAGTAATGAATAAACTCTGCTTGCTCCTTCCTGTTGCTCTGGGATCCTTGGAAATGTTTAAATCCCTTAAATCTCCTGCCTTCCAGTGTCTTCCTGGATGCCCCACCTCTGTCACTTGTTTTGCTGTGCACTCCCTGGTTCTCTGAGCCTCTGGAAGTCTCTGCAGACACTGGGAGAGGCTCCCAGAATTTCAGGTGGAGCCTTGGAAGGGCTGTCAGGTGTACAGGAGGTGATCAGGAACTGAATCCTTGGAAAATGTCATTTTGTAGCACAGATTTCAGCCCTTGCAGACCCACAAAGACTGACTTCCATGCACATGTTGATCTTTCTGTTTTCAGAGCACGGAAGCTTTCTAGAGCTACTGGAATTCCTTTGCAGCTGCTGTCAGCCTTTCTGTAAATGCTGAACTGTGAGTTATTTGGGTTATGTGTCTGACAGTGTTTGTCTGTGGAACAGCAGCCTGCTCACACACAGTGCCTGCACAGCTCTTGTTTGTTTGCATAAATGTTACAAACAGAACTCAGGTAACTCCTCAGGAAAATCAAAGCAGATTTTGCTGATGGCTGTTGGATGCATTTTCCTGCTGCTCACTACAGTTGTTTCATTCTTTTATCAGCAGTGACTCTGAGATCTGAGTGTTTTCTTTAGCAGCTCTTAGAGATATGCAATGGAATGAATGATCTGATCTCCTAAATAATTTATTTTCTAATCCTGCACTTTTTGAGGCTGGAGATCCAAAACTCTGCCAGGGAGGATGTGGGAAAGAGGGTGGGTGATGTATCCTCCTTTTTCCCCTTCCAGGAGCTCCTCCCTCCTTTTTCTTTTTCTTTTGATCCAAAGAAACCTCAAAACTCTGGTCAAGGAATATTGGCTCATCTGCTGCCTGGTTTGTGCTTGCTGGGGCATAAAAGGAGCAGGATGGCTCAAGGGGGATTCCTTGGGAAAAGCAGCTGTGCCTGTGGAACAAATCAATCTGCCTCTTCAAAGTGCTCTGCAGCTTTGCCTTGTGGCTTTCATGGCACCCACAGCTGGGTAATTTAATCTTCTGGATGATTGCTGATGTGGTGGGGTTCATTGCTCTGTGCTCACAGAGAAGGTTTCTCCCATCTCAGTTGTTTCATGCTCTGTGTATGCTGATATCCACTTCTGGGGTGTTGGATTTCATAACTGACCCTTTGGAGAAACTTGCATTCCTCACATTATCATTAAAACCAATTTCCCATGGGCTGCAGCACTGTAACTTTCCCTTTCATTTGCTCTAGCTTTATAAAAACCACCCTGCACTCCAGGCTCCCTCATTCCTTGTCTCCTTTCCAGCCATCTCTCCTGCTCTGGGAATTTGTATCTCTAGAAGAACTTCCAGCTCAGTCCCAGCAGCTCTGCGTGGGAATGAAGTTTTAGTGGCATTCACTCCCTGGATCCGAGCTGGCAACAAAGCTGAACAGGCACAAAGGACCTGTTCTGGTGGGAGGTGCCCCTGCCCATGGCAGGGGTGGCACTGGATGAGCTTTAAGGTCCCTTCCAACCCAACCCAAACCATTCCACGATTCTGGGATATTTGAATTTGGATTTCCAGCTACTGAGGAAATCCTTTATGGTCCCACTGGTCCAGTGTAGGATCAGAGAGGAGTTTGAGTTGGAAGAGACCTTCCAAAGGCCACCTAACCCCTCCCTGCCGTGGCAGGGACACCTCCCACTATTCCAGGGTCATCTGACCTGGCTTTGGACACTTTCGGGGATCCAGGGGCAGCCACAGCTTCTCTGGGAATTTTATTACAGGGCCTGCCCACCCTCAGTGTAAAAACCTTCTTGTATCTGGTCTAAAGCAGCCCTCCTGCAGGTAAAACCCTTCTCCCTTGTCCTGAGGGCCTGCTCAGAGCTGTGCCTGATCTTTCCTGTGACCCCCTTCAGGTACAGGAACATTCCTGGATCCTTCTCCAGCTGAACACTCCCAAAGCTCAGTTTCTCCTCAGGGCAGAGGGGCTCCAGCCCTCAGAGCACCTTTGTGGCCTCCTTCCATTAATCCTGAGCCTTTTCTCTGAAGTTACAGGAATATCTGCAATGCTCCAGGCTCCCCTGGGGTCCCTCAGTGCCTCCTCAGAAATTCCCCTCACAGGGTTGGGGTGTGGTGAGACTTGGGTGGTTTTTTAATTCTGTTTTTTACCACAGCCAATTTGATGAGGTTCCAAGAAAAGGAGCTGAGCTCATTTATTCCTGTTGGGAACTTGACAGAAGTTTTCAGCTGCTGGCACCAAGGACAAGGGCTGGTGTTCCCCTGGGAGCTGGGGCTGCCCCAGCACCCAGCTCTCAATGAACCCTGAGCTGAGTGCAGTTCAAACCATCCACACATCCTCCAGCAAGGGCTGCAGTGCTCCCAGCTCTGCATTCTTCAAGCGTTTTCCAATCTCCTTGCATTCCTCAAGCTGTGATTTTATTACCACTGGATGTGATTTTCAGAGAGTGACTTTTGATTGTGCCCCTGAGGGAGGCACTGGGTGTGTGCAGATCAGCCCTGCCCACCCCAGGGCTGCTTTCCTGCCTGCTTTGCCTTCAAATGATGGCAAAACTGATATTAATCCTATCCACAGATATTAATCCTATCAACACCACCTTTGCATTGGTTCATGCAACTCTTTGTCCTTTTTTTTTCCTCCACAACTGATTTTGAAGATCTTTGGCAGCACTGACAACACCAGGATGTGGATGGGAGATGAGGGGGAGAGGGTTCCTTCTGTCAGGGTCCTCCATCCTCCAGATTACCCAAAGAATTGATCAGGGTACTTAAAAAAAAACCCAAACATTTTCCAGCTTCTGGGCATGGATATTCACTGCTTATTTATTCATTTATTTATTCTGTAATAAAATAGTCCTGTTCTCACAGACTCAGCTGTATGATCCATAAATACCCTTGTAAAATAGATTTGTAGCATGTAACAGAATCCTTTAGAATAGTCTGTGAAAATTCTTTTGTTGTTGTTGTTGATAGCACTTTCAGAACATTTACATCCTTCATCCTGACATTTTGAAATAGAACATTTTTTCCTACAGAGGTAAGTTTACAGCATCATCACAGTATTATAGCTTGTTTAAAAATACATACAGCAGTACTGGTAATTGCAAGCAAGCTGGAGACTTGAGCAGGGGGCTGGTGGCAACTTCACATGGTTTCTACTTTATAAAACAATGACATTTATTAATATTACATCCATCACTTGGTTAGAAAAGATTACTTAGATGTGCTACTCACAAGAAATCTGTCATTTCTCTGTGACATCACAGGACAGGCTATGGAAATAGAAACACTCTGTGATATGGGTGGTTTAAAAAGGTGGTTAATTAAAAAAAAAGTGGTTTAGGCTGTTTCTGCCTTAGGAATTTGAGTTCCATTAACACTGGATGTCTTTAATCCACTTGTGGGAATGCCACGAGCAGCTCTCAGCACAGCCCTGGTGTGAAGGAAGCACTGAAATGTCACTGAAATGTGGGCCCAGGAGCAGCTCTGGGGAGCAGCCCCAGCCAGGAGCCTCTCCCTGCAGCACCCCCAGCCCTGCTGGCACCAGCACAGCTCAGCCCCCCTGGGCTGGAGCAGCTGAGCTGCTGGGGGCACCCCAAATCTGCCTCTTCCCCTTCCTGGGGCTTTGTGAAACAGTGAGAGCAACAGATTGAAATTTGGAATATTTGAAATACTTGAAATACTGGAAATTGTGAAAAAATGTACAGAAAATTGTGGTTAGGGTTGGAGTGGAGCTAAAAACTCACCCCATTCCAGCCCTGCCATGGCTGGGACACCTCCCACTGTCCCAGGCCCAGTGTCCAGCCTGGCCTTGGGCACTGCCAGGGGTCCAGGGACAGCCCCAGCTGCTCTGGGCACCTGTGCCAGGGCCTGCCCACCCTCACAGGCACTGCCAGTTTGCCCAGCGAGGATTAAAATGACAGAAGAGATTAAAAATACATCGTTGCATTGGTTTTACTTTGCACAAATGAGACTAAATGTATAAATATATATGTATATGTATAATAAAGCTGTAGGAAATCTCCAAACTGCTAACAACTCTTAGAAATGAGATAAAACAAGGATGTATTTGCTTGGAAATTCCAAATTTGCAGTTCTGTCATGATTTTCATTTTCAGGTAATTCGAGAGTCCTTCATGGTGGATCCTGGTTTTCTCTTTTTATGAAACAAGTCCAGGTGTGCTTTGGCAAATGCTCTTTTCTTGGTCTCTCTGATACTCCTCTTGTGCTTTCTGCAGTCTTCTCCCTCTGAGTTTCCACTTGTGGAAGCAGTAGGTGATGAGGGATGTCATGACCAGGGAGAAGATGATGACCAGCACGACGATGAGGGCGATGGTGGACGAGAGGGAGCCCTGCAGCTGCTCGCTCTCCGTGTCCCTGGTGGAGTTCACAGCAGCAAAGTTCTCATACTCTGCTGAGGCCAGAAGCGCAGCTCCAGGAGCCTCCCTCAACTTGGGCCTCATTGGGACTCAGGAGTGTCCTCAGGATCCTGGAGAAGCAGATCTAGGAGTGCCCTGTCACATCCAGGAGCCACCTTTGGGTGCTGCAGGCATGGGGGAGGCTCAGCAGTGGGGAGAGCAGGAGCTGCAGCCTGGGCACAAAGCCTCCAGCACAGGTCAGCTTTATCCCAGCTTTATTCCAGGTGGGTCAGCTTTATCCCAGCTTTATATCCCAGCTTTATCCCTGATTTGGGTCAGGAATGTGCTGCTTTCATCATCAAGGGGAAGGAAAGGCTCAGCCAGCTGCCAGTTTGGGATTCCTTGTTTTCTGCAAGAGATAATTGGAGAAAATCCAATCAGTTTTCCACTGGTGGCAGAGTTTGTCCTGGGGCTGAAAGCAAAACAAGTGCTGCAACAATGGTAACTTTCTATCAGAGGAATTGTTTCAGTGGAAGATGTTTTTTCTTTCCCAAAATATTCCCAGAAGAGAGGGAAATCAAAGGCCTGTTTTGTACATTAGCCACAGTAACAAAATCAGCTGCAAATGGGAGTTCTGACATTAATGAAGGGGTTTCATTTCCCCTCTTCTATCTATCTGCTCTTGGACTGGGCTGGAGTTTGGGGTTAAATCCTCTGGAATTTTAGTTATAGTGGGATTGAGGAGGTTTCTTCACTGATGGCAAATCTGGGATCTGGAGAAAGGTCCTGGGTGAAAAACCACCCGGATTAGTGGAGAGGTGAGCTCCCCTACAGGCACTGAGCTGTAAACTGAATTTAACAACCCCTCCCTTCCACAGTTCTGGTGGAATTTCAGAGACTTTAAAGTCATTTGCCTTTGATATGAGCTGAGTGTGACAAATCCTAAGAAATTCACTCATCTGAGCAGCTCTGAAGCCCGAAGCTGCTCTGTCCTCCCCATTCCCTCCCTGATCCAAATCCCATTTTGGAGTTAAACCTGAGGAACAAGGCTGCTCTGCTCTGGATTCCTGTTTCCAGTCGGGACAGGAGGATTTGCCTCAGGATATTTTTCTCTGAGGAGCTGTAAGTACCTTCAGGGCTATTTATTTCAAACAACAGCTTGCTCCAAACCCCCTCCACCCTCCTCCCAAATGCTTGGAGGCCAAAATTAGGTTTCAGAGATCTTGGAGCATCATTGTTTGGAGATGCTATGTTTGATAGGATGCAGTTCATCCTCTTTATAGAAATAAAGTTCATCCCACTCAGGCTCACAGAGAACTGAGGGTCTCTTCTCCTAATTAACAGCACATTCTGATTAGTAATAACCACTGTTTATATAGCTCAGCATTCTGTTGCTGCTAAAAGATGTAAATAACAGTTCCTGCCAGTTTGGAACAATATGTTCACAGAGTCAGAAATGGGGATTTTCAGGGAAGTTCAGAACTCCGATTTTGCTGAGGGAGAGCTGATGGAAAGCTCATTTCACAGGAGGGACCCAGTGGCCCATCTTTGATGAATGTCTACCAGGGGCACTGCTGGCAAGCCATGCATCAGGAGGGGTGACAACAGAACATTGCAGTGCTCCTTGTGTGTTCAACATCTCTCTCAAGCAGCCTGAAGAAAGGAACTGCAATAAAAGCACTTGAGGAGCTGAGAAATGCCCCTCTGATTTATGGAGCAGCCAAGTGCCCACCTGCCCAGGGAAGTCCAGAGGGGGAAATGTCTCAGCACAGGGGAATCTGATCTTGTCACACTTGCCTTGCCCTGGGTCTCATCTCATCTGTGCCCACAGCTCTCGGGTTCCTGGGGAGGAGAGAACAAAAGCACCGAGTCACCATGGAGCTGGCTCTGTGCTGCTCCAGGAGGGGCAGGGTGAGGTTGTCACTGCCCCACCAGTGCAGGAGGTGAAATACAAACCAAGCCAGGAAAGCTTTTAGATCCCAAACCTGCAAAGCTCTGCTTGGGCTCGGCTGCACTTGGGGAAGGAAAAGGTGTTTCTGGGCAAATCCCTTGGGAACAGTCCCCGAGGGCTCTGCTGGTGCTGTGACCTCAGAGTGACAGTGACCAAACCTGGGTGTCACAGCAGTGCCGGCACTGCTCCTGTGGGTGTCACAGCAGTGCCATGGTGCTGTGACCTCAGAGTGACAGTGACCAAACCTGGGTGTCACAGCAGTGCCGGCACTGCTCCTGTGGGTGTCACAGCAGTGCCACCTCTGCCCCTGTGGGTCACAGCAGTGCCACCTCTGCCCCTGTGCGTGACACAGCAGTGCCACCTCTGCCCCTGTGCGTGACACAGCAGTGCCACCTCTGCCCCTGTGCGTGACACAGCAGTGCCACCTCTGCCCCTGTGCGTGACACAGCAGTGCCACCTCTGCCCCTGTGCGTGACACAGCAGTGCCACCTCTGCCCCTGTGGGTGTCACAGCAGTGCCACCTCTGCCCCTGTGGGTCACAGCAGTGCCACCTCTGCTCCCATGGGTGACACAGCAGTGCCACTTCTGCTGCCTGAGGGCCAGGAATGCTCCTTGCTGCTGCTCAGGGAGGGATTGGGGACCCAGACTGGAGAGCAAAGGCTGAGACACCCCAAAAGGTGCCATCCATGGCTGGAGGCCTGGGCTGGTGTGGGCCAGGCAGGAGCAGAGCCCAGGGAGCCCCAGGGAGAGGCTCCTCCTGTGGGCATGGCAGGGATGGTGGCGCCAGGGCTGGGGGAGCTGCCCCTGGCACAGTGCAGCCTGGCAGGGCAGCAGAGGCGCTGGGCTCCTCCCCAGAGCAGAGGAACTCGGTGAGGTTCAGGCCTTGGGGTGATCAGCTCCCATCCCATCCTCTGGAATCTCACTGGCACCATGGCCAGTCACATTTTCTGAAAAATCCCTTGGCCCAGGATTTTCTCCTGGGAAGCTGAGAAGCCTCAGAGAAAAAGGAAAACAATTCTCATCTCATTTTGCTTCTCCTGTGTTGTGCTCATGTGGAATGTGTTTGGAGATTGTTTACCCACAGGTGATTGTTCCATTGGTTTCATGTGAATTGTTTTGACTTAATGACCAATCATGGTCAACCTGAGTTAGGGCTCTGGAAGGAATCACGAGTTTTCATTATTATCCTTTGAGCCTTCTGTCTGTATCCTTTCTGTATTCTTTAGTATGGTTTAGTATAGCATTCTTTAATATAATATAGTATCATAAAATAATAAATTAGCCTTCTGAGAACATGGAGTCAGATTCATCATTCCTTCCTCCATCTGGGAACCCCACAAAAACAAGGAGCAGCACATCCTTAGGAGGCACTTCCCATTTAAATCCCCCAAACCTCTTCCTGTTCCAGGCTTTAGCTGAATTCCAGCAGCAGAGAATAAATAAAGCTGAGATTGTTTGCTTGGCTTTGTGTGAGTCATAAGCCTTCAGTGCCTTTGGCCTGAGCACTGCAAACATTGCAATCAGGAGCTCAGGGCTGGGCACATTTAATTCCCATTAAAATATATTAGAAAGATTCAAGTATTGACAAAAATAATGTGATCTTTTTAAATCTGGAAATATGTTAGAATAAACTTCTTGTGCAAGCACATTAGAATATCTGGAAGTTGAATTCATTTTAAAGCTTGTAATGAAATAATCATGTTTTACTCTGGGACTTACACAAGCTCAGGCTCTTGGTGTAGCACGTCCTTGCTTTGGGATGGACCTTCCTACCCTGGCTCATGTTCCCTTGTCTTTTTTAGCAAGTTATAAAGTAAAGTACAACTCAGTACAAGATGGGGAAGACAAAATCTGCTCCTTGATTTGCAATATCCTTAGGACAGGCATTGTCTTCCCTTTGTTCTCCAAGTCTGACCTTTGAGACCCTCAGAGAGAAACAGATTTTTGAGGTTTTTTTACAGTTTTTGAGGGTGGAAAGTGAGAGAGGGTTGGAAGAGATTTGTATGAGAGGAACAAAGGAAATGACAGTAAAAAAAGGCAGTGTCTCAAGATGAATTCAGGTTATTGGCATCTGTCAAATACTGAATTACTGAAAAGAGATAAGAATGTTCATCAACAGCTTTTTGATTTCCCTGGGAGTCCTGCCTTTCATTAGGGCAAACCTTGCCTCTGTTTGCCAGACCTGGCAATAATGATGTTATCAGTGTTGCAGTCAAGACAGAAATGACAATTTGCACTGTGTTCCCAAAAATAAATAAATTTTAAAAATCCAAATAAGGTGTGGAAGAGCAGACTTAAGTTTTACTGGATATGGTTTGGGGCTTTTATGTAGTTGGAGAAGTCTGGTTTTGATTTCAGTGTGAGTGGCTGAGTTCAGTGAATGTCTGGGAATTTCAGGTTTATTGGAAGGATGAAGGGCAGGAATCCCAGTGAGCAGCTGCAGCTCCAAAGGGAAGCTGGTGGCACATCCCTGATCCCGGGATAACTCAGGTTTATTGGAAGGATGAAGGGCAGGAATCCCAGTGAGCACTGCAGCTGATGGCACATCCCTGACCCTGGGATAACTCACACTTCCTGATGGGGCTGATCAGGACATCAAACCCGGGGAAAAGGAACAGCCCTGCTCTCAAAGGAGCACAAAAGCAGCTTCCAATGGAAAGGTGAGTGCCCTGAAACCACAAACCCTCCTTGGGAGCTGAGAGAAAAAATCTGTTTGACAGAGGAGAGCCTTGGGTTCTGTCTTTGTGTCTCATCTCCTCATCCTCCCCTCACCGTGCTCTTCCCACTGTTGAATTACTCCCTTCATTTATGTAACCCTAAATATATATTGATTTTTTAACATAGTTTCAGGCTTGTTTTCTTCCCTTTTGCCTTCAGCTTTCTTGTAAATCTCCCCGCAGCCTTTGAAATTGCCTCTTCCATTTTAATTGCATTAGGGAAGAATGCAGCTCCTCTCTCTGCATTTGCATCTTTTTGATGTGAAAACATTGGGATGAAAGGTGTCCCTCATGCTTCAACCTGGGGTGGAAAGGGCCTTTTCTCCTCCTCCCCCTGAGCTGGGGAGCAGAGGAGACATCAACCCCAGCACTTGTGCTCAGATAAAAGGGAGTGGGAGCAGTGGGAGGGGGACGAGGAGGAGGAAGGGATGGGAGAAGGCAAAAAACGTTTGGAAAAACACAGGGAGACGTTTTAGCCTTGCTGCATCTTCTATAAACTCATAGGAACAGAAGGCCAGCCTTTGAGAGTGTTTAAAATAGGCCCATAAATATATATGTATTTAATTTTGGATGCTTACATTCTTTTGGAAATCTGCAGGTTTCAAGTCTCCAAAGTGCTGCTGAGTTTAATTCCTGGGGGTTCTGTGTCCTTTGGGGTGTGTGCTGCTCCCATGCACTGTATCTGTAGGGTCACCAGGCTTGTGGGTGTTCCACACCACAGACTGCCCTGCAAAGCCCTCACACTAAACCTCTTTGTGCCTCTTTCTTCTGTACAGCTCCTCCAAAGAGCAACCATGATCTGTGGTTGGTTTTTCCTCGTGGTCACCCCCAGGAACGGCATTTGCATCATTCCCTTGGGATTGCCCCCAGTGCCAGAGCTGGCACCTTAGGGAAAGGCTGGAGCAGGCCAATTAATCTTTTAATTAAGTGCACAAAACTCCAGCCCTGCTTTTATCCCAGTGAACAGGAAATCTCTGCTCTCCATTGCTGCTCAGGTGTTCTGCCTTTGTTGTTCCTGAAGAAGAGGAAAAGGCTGGGAGTTTTGGGATCTCTCATTCCAGATCCACGAGCCAGGGGAGAGTTGTGTTCCTGTGAAAGGATCAGTGTCTGGTGGGATCCTCATTCTCCCTGGGCTGGGAGAACTCTGTGCACAACACAACCAGGAAATTTCAGAGCAGAACCTGATCCCATCTTCCCTCTGCTTGGAGGATCCTGAGCAAAACCACCCCCTGGAGATTTCTGGGATCCAGAGAACGCCACTTCTGGGAGCTGCTGTGGGCCAGGGCTGTGCTCAGCAGGGCCATAAATGTCATTTATGGCTGTGCTCAGCAGGGCCATGGATGTAAGGTGCTGCTTTCCTGGGATTTGTCTGACAGAGGACGCACGTGAGGCTAATTCTGGTTTTAATTTTAGTCCAGTAATCCTTGAAGTGGAGATTAATTAAAGCCACAGGTGTGCCTGGCTTTAGGCTCTCTCTGAAGCTGATCTCCATCCCACTGATTTTATTGGTGACCTCTGATAGTTTAATGTGTTAATTTAGCCTAAGTGTGATCTGATAAACAGCAGCAGCTTTGAGGGTGTGATCACAGCCTCCTTCTCACTGCCTGCTTTGGCAAATCTCAGCTTTGCTCTGTGCAAAGTCCAAATCCCTCTGGAATGGTTCCTGTTCCCAGGAGCAAACTGCACCCCAGCCATGGACAGACTGAACACTGGATGGATCCTCTCCCTAAAGCAGCCTCTGGAAAGCACCTGGACAGATATTTGAACCTTCTTGTCCAGGAAATGTGAGGAAAGTTTATTATCCTGAGCGTTGGAATGCTCAGATGCCATTTCTAGGGTGGCTTTGAATCTCCATGAAATGCTCCCAGAGGTATGAGGACTGAGCTGGCACAAACATGTGAGGAGGAGACACTGGGGTTAATAATAATAATAATAATTTTTCCTCTAGGAGAGGGTTTGGTTTTTTCCCCTTTTAAGCTTGGAGAACAGTTCTGTATCCAGGTGTTCCCTTCCAAAGAGGCTTCACTGCCTCCCAAAAGCTCTGTAGTTGTTTTCCTCCAAGCAGCACCACTGTTCCTGCTTTTGGAGGTGGATTTTCCTGCTCAGCCATTCCTGCCACAGGAGCTTCCATCAGCAGCCCAAGAGCACACCCTGCAGAACGGGGATTCTTTGTCCCTTTGAGATGATGTTTTGTGGTTCACTCACTGCTGATTTGCTTCAGACTCATTTTTTATGCTGCTCTTCCCCTCCCAAATCAGGGGCAGCTCCATCCTGTGATGACAGAGGCAGCCTGGGAATTTCCCCTTGGTCTATAATTTAGGAGTTACCCTGTGCAAACACAAACCCTGGGGTGAGCAGTCCCCAAACCTGCACTAAGCTTAAATTGCTCAGTGATTTTTTTTCCCATTTGCTGTTTTTAAGCTCAGTTTGCCTCAAAGTTCCAGGATTTTGGAGCCAGGACAAGTAGTGCAGGTAGAGGTGGATGATTAATGATTGAGTCAGAAGGGAAATGGAAACTAAAAGCTGTTTAGAGCTGAACTCAAATGAAAACCCCAAACCTAAGAACCCCCATGAAATACAACCAGGGCCAACCAACGGCCTTTTTGTTCAATTCTCATTTTGTGAAAATTCTCATTTTGTGCAGGTGAAGGAGAGATTTAATTCTGGCCTAATTGTGAAGGGATGAACAAATCTGGGTTTGTATCCCCCTCCTTATTAATTCTCTCCTTTCTCGTTTTCTCCTGCCCTACCAAGAGCAAGGAAAGCCATTCCAGCTGGGACACTGCAGCCTTTCTCTTGGATCTAAAATCTGACTGAAAATCCTGCAGGGATGGATTTCTTTTAAAAAATATTGCAAAAGAGCAAGAGATTGTTTGAACATTCCAGTTTTCATCCATCTCCTTTCAAAAGGAAACTCTCCTGCTCTTGATGAACAGGCCCAGTCTGGGACTGCAATAAATTCACTGCTCAGGGAATTTCACCTTTAAATTGTGCAGGGAAAGAAGAAGTTAAAGGGTGTGGGAGGGAGCAGGGGCTGGGAGGGGGAGTGATGAGTGTCAGTTTAGAGGCAGCTACTTTGTCTGTACATTCCTGGAATAAAATCACATTTCTTTTCCCACAGCACCGACTGGGAACAGTTTCTGTGGGATTTGGGAGCTGCAGGTGAGCAGGAGCTGCTTCCCAGCTGTGCCAGCTGCAGCCCGGGGAGCTGAGCTGGTGAGCAGGGAACTGGTCCCAGCTGGAGCAGGGAATGGAGACTGGAGCACCCCGTGCTGCCAGCACTGCCCCTCCTCTGGGCTGCCAACCCCATTCCAGCCGGGAAAAGCCCCGATGTGGGTTCGGGAATGGTGGGAGATGGCAGCACTGCCGGGCTGGGAGGGCGCGGGCACCCCAGGGCACAGCGCGGGCTGCGGGAGGAGGGATGGGAGGCTCGGGGATGCCTGGAGCCCGGCATGGAGAGCAGGGCAGGGTGCCCGGGGTGCCCGGCACAGCTCTGGGAACCGGGGTGCAGCTCTGGGGGAGCTCGGGCAGGAGGGGCACCCACACCACAGGGGCACACCTGGGCAGGGAGGGGCACCCACACCTGGCACACCTGGGCAGGAGCAGGAGCCCGGGGGGGACCGGGAGCAGCCTGGGGTGGGCAGGGCAGCCCTGGAGCCGCCAGGGACCGTGCCAGTTGCTGGTACCGTGCCGTGCCAGTCTGGCCCGTGGCTGTCCTGGTGCCGTGCCGTGCCAGCCCCCCAGCCCAGGTATCGCCGTGCCGTGCCAC
>NW_005054500.1:60482-60968 GCF_000277835.1 Geospiza fortis | reverse complement strand
CACACATGGGAGCCTCGCCGAGCTGGGAGGAGCGTGCGGTGCGGAATCAGGTCACCGACAGAGAGCCGAGCCAGCCACGGGCACCGGCACAGAGCGCCGAGACAAAGGCAGGGGAGCAGCTTTCTCCCCTTCTCTGCCCATTGAACAGAGTAATTTTGCGCTCCTTTCATCAGGTGCGGCTTCCTAATCAAGTACGAAATAGAGAGCGGTGTGAAAGGAATGTGTTCAGCTCCCGAGCGCTTTCGAGCACATCCATCCTGTCGAGCATTTCTCAGCCTTTTCTTTGCCAGTTTGTGGCTGCATTGATCCAGCCCCAGAGAAAGGGATGCTGGACCCATTCCCGAGCACCACACCCAACAGCCCAGGTGGAACATCCACCTCTGTCTCAAATCTGCATCTCTGTGTCTTTAATTTGCATCTCCTGCTCAGACAAAGGCTGGAGCTGCTGCTGATCCCTGCTGCCCCACGGGCTGAGGAATCCTTGTG
>NW_005054500.1:52592-60433 GCF_000277835.1 Geospiza fortis | reverse complement strand
GCACAGCCCCCAAGCACGGGTAACACCAAATTTGAGCCCTGCTTGCTGCCAGGATCCGTGTGACTTTTAATATCATTGTTTATTTCATCAGCACACATTCCCAAAGAGCTGCCATGGGTTTGGGTTATTCAGAGGCCAGAATTCAAGTGTGGATCCCTAAATACACATGGATCTTGTGAAGGAGTGGGCCTGACTTTTATAGGTGCTAAGCAACTGTTCTTGTGCATTTCCATCTGCCTTGAAGGCACATCCCACCCTCTCCACCTTCCTCATGTCCACACTTTGAGACAGAAATGAGCTGTGCAAAGTAGGCTGGCTCCTTCCTCTGCTGCCAGGAGCTTTCTGCCCAAAGGAAACTCCATCCTGCCCCACAGAAAATCCATCCTGGAGCAGGACATCCGACGGGAGGGAGTTTGGAACCAGGGGAATTGCCACTGATGTGTCCTGGGAGGGTAAAAACCCAGGGGAGGGCGAATGCTGCAGCCAAAAATGGTTCAAGCAGCTTTGGAACAAGTGGCAGCTGCCTACAGAGGGACTTTCCTTCCTCCAGCTTGCAGAAAATTATCCAGCCTTGGCACTTAAAGGCTGGAACAGTCAAAATGTTGATTCTTGGCAACTTCTTAATGAAGCCTCTGGATTAGAGAGGATGTAAATGAGGATATCACACCAGGAAAACAATCCTCACATCAGAGAGCACCAGAGGCAAAGCTGAGTCCCTTGGTGGGCACTGCAGTCCTGGCTGGAGCAGAACTTCCCATTCCTGGCTTTCCTCTCCCAGGAAAGGGGGGAGCTGACCCAGGCTCCTGCTTCCCGTGGCTCCAGAGGCTCCAAGGGTGCAGCTGCTCCTGCTGGAGGGAGAATTCAGCCCCAGCTGGTTCTTTGGAGGGCAAATAAAGAGTGCAGGGAGTTCTCTGCAGCTTTGCTCCTGCACAGCCCCAGCCTGGGCCTGGCACAGGGACACGGGGGTGCCTTGGCTTGGAAATGGGGCTGTGTGTTCTGTCCCCACCTGTCAGAGCTGGGGCAGTTCTCTGCTGTCCATGGGGCAGTTTTTTCTTTATCTCTCCCACAGCCAACCCTCCCTCCAGGAGATCTCTGCTGTCCATGGCCACTGAGTGTCCCTGCAGGGCTGATCCAATTCCAGCATCCCATGGGGAGATGCTGCGCCCAGGGGAGGAGCCAAGCATTCCTACCTGGATCCAATCTGAGCCTGGAGCAGCACAGCTGGCACTGCAGGAGGGCTGAGCCCCCATGGGATGGGGATGTGCCACCCCTGACACACAGGGGGCAGGGCATGGTCTGACTCTGGCAGTGGTTTGGCTTTTTCTGTTTGTACTATTGCATTTGTAGTTTTCGTTTTCCAATAAAGAACTGTTATTCCTATTCCCATATCTGTGCCTGAGAGCCCCTTAATTTCAAAATTATAATAATTCAAAGGGAGGGGGTTTACATTTCCCATTTTCCATTTCAAGGGAGGCTCCTGCCCTCCTCAGCAGACACCTGGCTGTTCAAACAGGGAGATTTCCCCAGGTGGATCCGGGGTTGGACGTGGGGACTGAGCTTGGTGTGCAGCTTTCACCTGGATTTCAGCCCAGCGAGGATCCATCCCTGGGCACAGCTGCTCCAGGTGTTTGGGGTTATTTTGTGACAATCTCTGTGCATTGCCAGGCAGGAGGGAACCTGCCAAAGGCTCTTCCAGCCCTGGTCCCCCCTTATTTATATCTCATCTCCAAGTTCTTCCTTCCTCACCAACTGAAGTTTTCTGTCTCCTGCACTTCATGAAACTTTGCTTTTATATTTTTATACCCTGCTGCTTGCTGAAGTGTCTGATGTCAAGTGAAAATCTATACATAATGTGTGTCTAAATGCATATTTATACAAATTCACCCAAATACATATGCAAAGACCTGGGAATGCAAATTCCTCCCTGTTTGCATCGGTGCAAGGGGAGTTTTTCCTCTGGTTTTATTACATTTCACCCTCCCCAACACTTTGCCAATGAGCTAAGCCCATAAGGAATGTCTGAAAAGATTCTAATATATTTTTATGCTACATTTAAGCTTTTCTTCAAATGCTTGCTCTTAATCCTCTATGACTAATCCACTCAAATTCCTCACACTATCAGATTTCCACTTCCTGAATCTCCTCTATTTAAGGCTTGCCACAGGTCAGGAATTGCATCAATAATCTGGAGATTGTGGCTCTCAGGAAGTGTTGGCCAGGGACAGGGACACTGTTGATATGGCACAGCTCTGCCTCCCCCAGGAAAACTTACAGTTCCCAGAAAATCAGGAAAACCTTGATTTCAGTAGGACTTGAGGAAGGAATTTGGAGCTGTGAGGGTGGGGAGGCGCTGGAATGGAATTCCCAGAGGAGCCGAGCTGCCCTGGATCCCTGGAAGTGTCCAAGGCCAGGCTGGATCACCCTGGGACAGTGGAAGTGTCCCTGGGTACAGGTGGGTGACCCCAGGAGAGGATTCCCAGTTGTGGGTTTCTCTGGGTCTGGATTGAAGGCACTTGAGGAGGCAGTTCATGTTCAGATTCAGGTGTTTGTTATTTCTTATCAGTAAAACAGCCTCACAACCATGAGTTCTGCAGCTTTTCATTAGAAGGCACAAAATGGCCAACAATCTCTTGGTGCAAGGTCTTTTAAGACTAAACTATCCAATTAAGAACTGACACCTGGATTATTTTCCCTTTTAACCCAATAACTGATCCCAAAGAACCCCCAGTGAGGACTTTTCTGCCCAATTACAAAATCCCAAACCCATGGAGAAGAAGGAAGAAGAAGCATGAAGAAGAAACCCAGGACAACACCCTGTGCCCTCCATCTTGCTTCCATCCACAACACACTAAAAATCCCAAAACCTCAATTTCTCACCTGCACTGCTCTCTATAATCTATTTCACACTTTTGTGGATTCCAGTCTCTCTTGAAGTCTGGGAAACTTTCTCCATGGATGAGGGTCAGAGTCAGTGCTGCCCTGGGGGTCAGGGCACCTCAGAGCAGACACAGAAATATTCCCTGTGGTGCCCTGGGTTTGCACACCCGGGGAAATGTTGTTTTTCCATGTCCATGCTGCTGTCAAGGTGCTCTTCTCATGCAGAGATTGGAGCAGGTTCCTCGCCTTTGATGGTCCCCACCTCCTCTTGGAGCAGAGAATCAGGAATGTGGCTTTTCCTATTCCCAACTGAGCAGGGAGGCACTAAAATCAGAATTATTCAAAGCAAAGTTTCCCATCAACGCCAGACCATCAAATTCCTCCTCACTGGATGAAGTTATAAATATTGACTGCAGGGGAAGAGCAAAATTTAGAGGCAAACAGAGTGAAATGAAAGCTCATCATGCAGAAAGTTTGAGCGGGGTTGTTGTTCCCTTCCATCCTAGTGGAAGGTTTGGCTTTATCAGGAGAGATAAAATTGACTTAATAAAAAAAACAGTTAAGAGCTCATAATGTAAAAGTGGCTTAGCCAGCGCTGCTGATCTCTCAGTCTCACTAATTTTAATTGCATTCAGCCTGATCATGAAACGTGGAATGAGGTCTGGGATTTCTGAGGCATTGTTGGAATTCTCAGGCTGCTCCCCCAGCTCTGAAATGGCTCCTGAGGAAAACTGACAGCTCCTGAATCCTTTATTCCAGGGAGGAGGCAGAAAAGGGGCTGTGAAAATACAGAAACCTGGGGCAGGCAGTCAGCAATTCCTAATTAATCTGCCATTGGGGGAGAGCAAGGAGGAATCCAGAGGAATTGAAAGGCATTGATGATTGAAAGGAAATGAAAGGAAAGATGATATTAATGGACAGGAGTGACTGCAAGGAACTGAAAGGCCTTACAGATGATATCAATGGACAGGAATGCTGCTGCACAGGGCACAGAACTCCTCCATGGAATTCCTTGCTGCAGGTCTGGAAGCCTTGAAGGATTCCTGGGAAGGTGCCTTGTGGGGTGGGAGCACCCAGAATGCCAGCAGTGCCTCTGGTTGTGGCCTGGGCTGGAACTCAGCACCTGCAAAGGGGAAATTCCCTTTGGGGCAGATCTCCTGCATCCCTTTGGCACTGGGTGGGTAAAAGAAGCTTCAGAGCAGCCCAGGGTCAGGAGCTGGGGCTGCACAAACAGCCTTGGATCCATCCAACAAACAGCCCTGGACCCACCCAGCAAACAGCCTTGGACCCACCCAACAACAGCCTTGGATCCATCCAACAACAACCTTGGATCCATCCAACAACAACCTTGGATCCATCCAACAACAACCTTGGATCCACCCAGCAAACAGCCTTGGATCCATCCAACAAACAGCCTTGGACCCACCCAACAACAGCCTTGGATCCATCCAACAACAGCCTTGGGTCCACTCAACAAACAGCCTTGGACCCACCCAGCAAACAGCCTTGGACCCACCTAACAACAGCCTTGGATCCATCCAAAAACAGCCTTGGATCCACCCAACAACAACCTTGGATCCACCCAGCAAACAGCCTTGGGTCCACTCAACAAACAGCCTTGGATCCACCCAACAAACAGCCTTGGATCCATCCAAAAACAGCCTTGGATCCATCCAACCAACAGCCTTGGATCCATCCTTGCAGACACTTCTGCTCCCTCACCATGGAGCACTCCTGGCTGCTGCAGGAGGAGGAAATTCAGCTTGACAACAGGGAGATAAAGCTGGATTTCCCCCGAGGTCCTTCTGTGCACACAAATCCCCAGTGCTGGTGACAGGAGAGCTGAATTCCCTTTGCTGGATCAAAAACCTGGGAAAACCTGGATCAAAGGATGAATGTTCTGGAAACGTGGGCTGCAGTGCCAGGCCCTGTTTTACAGGGCTGGGGTGTGAAGGGCTGGGCTGCTGAGGAGGCTCCTGTGTTCTCTGAGGTGACCCTGAGGAACCCCAGGATGATCTCTGCCAGCACCACCCCTGGAATTCCCTTTTATTCCCTCTTGTCCCATGGCAGGGGGGTCTGGATGGGCTTTAAGGTCCCTTTAAGGTCCCACCCCACCCATTCTGGGATTCTGTGACACAAAACCCCTGTGGTTTCCACTCCCTCTGCATCCATCTCTGCTCTCATCCCAAGCCTAAAGAGCCTCAGCTCTCATCCCCAGTGTCCCTCGTTCTGTCCTGCTGTCCCCATTCCTGCCAAACTGGGTATCCCAAATTCATCAACACTTTCACAACACAGCAACTGCCTAACAATTTATTCACCAGTCAGTCGAGATAAAAGTGGGACAATAAGTTAATCAAAAATGCGTTTGCAATGTGAACCTTGGAAAAACCAGGGATAAATTAACAATGTGTGCTCGGAGCAGAACGTGAGTTGGGAGAAGTGAAGTGGGTTAAACTGAGCAGGGAGGAAATGATCTCGTTCTGCAATCAAACATTCCAGCAGGGAGGTGCTCAGCTGCTCTGAGTAACCCCTGAGGAGGGAAGGCACCAGAAATGGGCTGCACAAGGACAGAAAACAGAGATAAAATTGCTGCTCATTAATTTAGAATTCTCCACTGAGCCAGGCAGGGTCCTGCAGGGAAGAGTCCTCCAGCAGGAGCTCAGTGACAGGAGGGGCTGCACCTCCCTCCTGGGCTGGCTGACCCTGGCAGTATCCCAAAATTCACCTGAGCACGTTCAGAGGGGCTTTGTGAACTGCGATAGTGAGTGTGAGGTACAGAAATGTTGTTTTGGAGCGGAGCTGGGTGGGTTTTCACACTCCTGCTGCCAGGGAGAGGCAGCTGGTGTGCTAAAAGAAGGGATGGACTTTGGAACCTGCAGGGTTAGGGACTGGAGGCAGGCAGTGACACAAATGTCAGCTTTGCTGGCAGCAGTGACACAAATGTCAGCTTTGCTGGCTGCTCACTCCTCCCACTGCTCCCCACGCTGTTTTCTGGAGCCAAGTGTAAACATTTCATGGGAGGTGTTTGGTGGCTCTGCTGGCACTCACTCTGTGGGTTCTCCATCTGATGCTCTCCCTAAATACAAATTTGGGGGCTCCTGTTGCCAGCTGAGCTCAGTGTGGGGTGAGGGCCAGACTGGTGGAGCTGGGGAGCAAACTGGGTGAACTGGGCTCTGCCCCCCATGTTTGGGCCAGGACAGAGCCCAGCTCCCACCCTGAGAGCCCTGTGGGGCTGAATAAAGGCAAAACACCAAATCTGGGCTCATCATTAGCATGGGCAGGTGCATGTTGGGCTGCAGGGAACAGGGCTGGTGAACAGGAGCTTGTGGGGTTTCATTATTGACTTTGAAACAAAGAGGTTTTAATCCATCTCCTTAGTTAAGGAAATTGTTATCTTGGAGTCCTTCTGCTCTGTTTATCCTGAGTGTAAATGAAAAGTCATTCTTTGCTCTAAATCTCCTAATCTCGACACAAAAGCAAGAGCAATAGGTTCAACCCCCTGAGGGAGAGCAGGAGGTGTAACACTGCAGCAAGACCTGCAAATCAATGATTAATGCTTCAGGGTTTTAATTAATCTCCCTTTGAATAATGGGGGATCAGTGGTCAAGGAGCTTCTCCAGGGCCACTCCTGGCAGTGGGACACAGGCTGAGCAGGAGTGGGAAGGAGGAATGTTTTACCAGAACCCAGCAGGGGTTATCGGCCTAAATCCATGGGTTGAAGGCTTCCCTTCCTCATCATCTCTGATAAGACCTGCCAGGGCCTGAGGGGGCTCCAGGAGAGCTGCAGAGGGACTGGGGACAAGGCCTGGAGGGACAGGACACAGGGAATGGCTCCCACTGCCAGAGGGCAGGGCTGGATGGGAGATTGGGAATTGGGAATTGTTCCCTGGCAGGGTGGGCAGGCCCTGGCACAGGTGCCCCCCCTGGATCCCCGGCAGTGCCCAAGGCCAGGCTGGACAGTGGGGCTGGGAGCAGCCTGGGACGGTGGAAGGTGTTTCCAGCCCTGAACCCCATTCCAAATCCCCAAAATTCTACATTTTCACCCTGTGATAAATTCACTATCATTCTACTCAAACCTCTTGTGGCTTGAAAATCTTCACACCAAGTTATTGGTAATAGTTTTTTCCATGGACTAAAATCAAAGGCACAGGTGTCTCTGACTCTGTGCCAAGCTCTCTGAGCCCCTGCCAGGGTCTGGAGTCCTCCAGGGCAGCCAGAGCAATGTCCTGGGGTCCAACAAAGGAGTTCCCAGGAGGATTTGGGAGCCATCAGGGAAGGCTCTGAGGGACTGAGGGGCCAGGCTGTGCCAGCAGCATGCCAGCACAGCCCTTCCCAGTATCTCCCAGTTTCCCTCATTTCCAGGCACCAGAGGAACCAGAGTGGAGTTTCCCCATGGGAAGGAGGCAGTGGCTGGCTGGGGGCTGCTGGTGGATGTTGGGAACAGATCAAGTTTAACTCCCTGGGGAAGTTCAAGCTCATGGAGCACGCTGGGATCCAGGGCTGGAGCTGTGCCCAAGGCCCCTCAGCCTCCTCCCAGCCCCACCTCATGCTCTGGGGAGCGTTTTTCAGGACCAGGGGACATTTCCATCTCCTGAGAGCCACCAGGTGCTCTCAGCACAGCCAGTGATGCTGTTCTTAGTCTCAAGGGGTGGCTTAAGGAGGCTGCTCCTGTTCCTTTGCTCCATCCACTCTGTTCTTCCCAAAACACCATTTCCTCTGAGCTCTGAAATTGGATTTCAATTGACCAACAGCTCCAGGAGTTACAGAGTCAGGGAATGGTTTGGATTTTGGGTGTTTTTTTGGGAAGGGACCTTAAAGCTCTTCCAGTTCCACCTCTGTAATGATAATTTCAGGATTATAAAATTTATAGAATGGTTTGGGCTGGGAAGGACCTCAAAGCCCACCCAGTGCCACCCCTGCCATGGCAGGGACACCTCCCACCGTCCCAGGCTGCTCCCACCCGG
>NW_005054500.1:41933-51653 GCF_000277835.1 Geospiza fortis | reverse complement strand
ATACTCAAACCTCTTGTGGCTTGAAAATCTTCACACCAAGTTATTGGTAATAGTTTTTTCCATGGACTAAAATCAAAGGCACAGGTGTCTCTGACTCTGTGCCAAGCTCTCTGAGCCCCTGCCAGGGTCTGGAGTCCTCCAGGGCAGCCAGAGCAATGTCCTGGGGTCCAACAAAGGAGTTCCCAGGAGGATTTGGGAGCCATCAGGGAAGGCTCTGAGGGACTGAGGGGCCAGGCTGTGCCAGCAGCATGCCAGCACAGCCCTTCCCAGTATCTCCCAGTTTCCCTCATTTCCAGGCACCAGAGGAACCAGAGTGGAGTTTCCCCATGGGAAGGAGGCAGTGGCTGGCTGGGGGCTGCTGGTGGATGTTGGGAACAGATCAAGTTTAACTCCCTGGGGAAGTTCAAGCTCATGGAGCACGCTGGGATCCAGGGCTGGAGCTGTGCCCAAGGCCCCTCAGCCTCCTCCCAGCCCCACCTCATGCTCTGGGGAGCGTTTTTCAGGACCAGGGGACATTTCCATCTCCTGAGAGCCACCAGGTGCTCTCGGCACAGCCAGTGATGCTGTTCTTAGTCTCAAGGGGTGGCTTAAGGAGGCTGCTCCTGTTCCTTTGCTCCATCCACTCTGTTCTTCCCAAAACACCATTTCCTCTGAGCTCTGAAATTGGATTTCAATTGACCAACAGCTCCAGGAGTTACAGAGTCAGGGAATGGTTTGGATTTTGGGTTTTTTTTTGGGAAGGGACCTTAAAGCTCTTCCAGTTCCACCTCTGTAATGATAATTTCAGGATTATAAAATTTATAGAATGGTTTGGGCTGGGAAGGACCTCAAAGCCCACCCAGTGCCACCCCTGCCATGGCAGGGACACCTCCCACTGTCCCAGGCTGCTCCAACCTGGGACATTCCAGGGATTTGGGAAATTCCCACCTCTCTGGGCAGCCCTAAGGAGACAGAACTGAAACACAAACCCTGGGTGTTCCTGAGGGACTGGTGGGAGTCCTGCACTCCTGATCCCCATGGGGAATCTCCACATCCCTCCTGCTGGGAGGGAGATGCAGGGGCTGCTGCAGGATTTCTGGGCTTTGTGCTCATTCCCAGTGTTCCTGCACAGCAGTCCCTGTCACCCTCAGAACCACAGCAAGCACCAGGAGCTTCTGTGGGATTTTTGGGGTCCCTCGACAAAGGGGGGAAATGATGAATCTGACTCCATGTTCTCAGAAGGCTAATTTATTATTTTATGTTACTATATTATATTAAAAAATTCTATACTAAACTATACTAAAGAATATAGAATGGATACAGACAGAAGGTTTAACAAGATAATAATGAAAACCTCGTGACTTTCTCCAGAGCCTTGACACAGTGATTGGTCATTAAGTCAAAACAATTCACATGAAACCAATCAAACAATGACCAGTTGGTAAACAATGTCCAAACCACATTCCAAAGCAGCACAACACAGGAGAAGCAAATCAGATAATTATTGTTTTCATTTCTCTCTGAGGCTTCTCAGCTTCCCAGGAGAAGAAATCCTGGTGAAGGGATTTTTCAGGAAATGTGAGGGTGACAAGTTTCTGCTCCTCTCTGCTTTGGTTTTGCTCTGCTTTGTTCCTCCTGACAGCTGTCTGGAAACTCTTGTGTTGCTGTTTGGGTACCAAGCTTTAGTGCTGAGGTTTTTTCATTCCCAAGCACTTGCTGGGAATAAAAATTCACTTTCTATCTGCTGGGTGTGCACGTGCCTTGGGCTGCGCATTCACAGCTCTGGGGGGACAATGTCACTTCCCACCCGGTGTCACCTGTGAGGAGTCTGTTGGTGGCTTGTGGCTCTCAGTTGTTCCCTCTCCCAGGGCCCACCCAGCTGTGTCCAGTGCTGTCCCCAGCACTCCCAGCCCCTTTCCCAGTTCTCCTGCCCCTCTTCCCCAGCCTGGAGCATTCCCCGGGGTTGTTGTGACCCAGCTGCAGGACTTGGCACCATCTCACTCCGAGGTGGGATTTCAAATTCTTTTTATTTTGCCATCCAAACCTTTATGCTGCTGCACCTGCGCTGCAAAAATCACCTTTTTTTTACTGGTGTAGCTACTCAGGAAATCTCTGATAACTCTGTTACCCAGGAACAGGGAAAGCTGTGTGCTGGCCAAGCCCCTGTGTCAGCAAATCCCAGGTTTTGTGGTGTTTGCTTCCCCCCAGCACAGTTTGATTGGATTTGTCCAAAACAGCTTTCCTTCCCTTGGAGCTCTGTGCCAGCAAGGGAGGCTGAAATCCTGCCTCAGCAAACGGGGCAGGGCTGACCTCAGGAACGTCCCCTCCTGAAAAAACCTGGAAAATGAGTTTTACTTGAGAATTCCGCTGACTTTAATATCACTGAGCCGCACAGCTCTGCCAAAAGTGGGATTGGTGCCAGCAAAAGGAGCCCTTGGGCAGCTGGGAACTGGGCTGAGATTGCCACAAAAGAGCTGCTGGCACCTCCATGGAATTGTGTGGTTACTCCTGATCATGTTAATGTGTAGATATCCCATTATTATTGATTATGAATTCTACTGATAATAATAATAATTAAAACACATATTAATATGGTAAGACTGGGATAAATCCTTTCCCAAAGCTTTCTCAGGGTGTACCCAGAGAAGGCAAATCTCCTTTTTCAGAGTATTTTTGGGATGAGAAGCCACACTTAGGAATTTCACCCCAATGCAACTCCAGCACATTGCAGGGAAATCTCCTGCAAACAAAAGTGAATAATTCAAAAAAAATATTCCTGTCAAAATGGAATATTCTCAGAGGCTGTGGCAACCTTCTGCTGCAGTGGGTGGAGATTCATTAGGAGCTAAGGAGAGGGTTAGGATTTATCAGGAGCTGAGGAAGGCTCCCTCCTGACAGAGCAGCACGTGCACAGTTCATGGCCAGCATCTGCTGAGCAATCAGTCAGCTCCAAATTCACCCCAGGGCCCCAAACCAGCCCTGCTGAGCAATCAATCAGCTCCAAATTCACCCCAGGGCCCCAAACCAGCCCTGCTGAGCAGCTCAGGTGCTGCTTGTACTTCCCAGTGCAGGAGGAAGAAGCTTTGGAGCAGTTTAAAGCTCTGCTTCCTCCTGCCCCTCTCCAAATTAACTGCCTGGACACTAATTGGCATCTCCTCAGTGCCTGGAGCTGCTTCCAAGCAAATGAACTCTGAAACAAGGCAGGAGCAGCCCTGGCTGCTGGAGACAGAGCTGGGCAAACTGAGGTGCAAACAGCTCCTAATAGCTCTGAAAGAAAGAACTGAACAGTGGAGAGAGCAGCCCTGCCACATCCTGGTTATTTAAAGAGAGGGAGGTGCAGCTGTTTGGATTTCACAGAGGAAAACAGTGGGAAAGCCTGGATGTGGTGTAGGAAGCTTAAAGAAGTTCCAGCCCCAAGCTGAGATAGACCCAGGTGGGTCGCCCAGAGCTTTTGGCCCTGCAGCAGATGCTGTCAGTGAAGTTTTGTCCTCAGGACAACCCTACATGTCCCTGATGCTTTGAGAGGCTGCCTAGAGCAGAGTTAAAGGAATAAAGTGGGGATTTATTAAAAGGCCTTCACAGGATTCACCTTGGGCAGCACAAGAGCCCAGCCAGGGCTCACCCAAGCTGGATGAGGGTCACGAGTTCTCACACTTTTATCAGTTTTGGTCCATTTCCATTTTGGGGTTAATTGTCCAGTTCCAGCTCCAGGTTCTGCAGTCCCACCCTCCCAGACTGCTCTCCTCAATTCTCTGTTGTTTGCACTTTCTGGGCCTGAAGCTGCAATGGTGTCCTTGGTTCTGGGGCTGGAAAAGGATTGTTCTGTGTGACTGAGCTGTGAGGAGAGCTGCTGACACTTTATACTGAAATAGAGATTTTTGGAGTTCACTTGAGTTAGCAATATGAATTAAGCATTTAAAGTTTAGCCTGTAGAATTATGTGTTGAATTTTAACAATATGAAGTTCAGAGTTCTATACCAATGCAGTACAGAATCTGGAAAACATGAAAACTAAAACTGAATGTGTCGCAGGGAGCTGGGATTTGGCTGAGCCTGGGCAGAGCCATCCCCTGGAGCTGCTCGCCTGGCTGGGCTGGGCTGTGCTCCCCTGTGCCAAAGGAGATTCCAGCCCGTGCTCCTGTCCTGCACACCCTGTCACACACGTCCCTTCGCTCCCGGGCTCCCTTCCCCTTGCCCTGGAAGCCATCTCAGCAGCTGCAGTGGTTTCCCTTCCCCTCCTGGTCCTGCTCCCTGTCTCTGCTCCCTCTAGTGTTCCCAGGCAGCTGCTGGCTCTCCTCATCTGCTGCTGGATTTTGGATTTCTCTGCCTGCATTTCACACGAGCTGGGAACACCATCAGCCTTCTGTCCCCCCTGGGAGAGCAACCAGGGCAGCTCTGACTCCATCTGACTTCCAGTTTTGATGATTTCCAAATCCTTCACTCATTCTCAGTTCAGTTTGTGGATTTCTTTTCCAACCACTGAAGTTCCTTTCTAACTCAGGGAGCTGGAGGTTTAAGGGATGTGACACCTGGGATTACAGCCACCAGATTTTGGTGCCATTCCAACAGCATCCGTCACACCTGAACGCTGGGCTTGAGTTCACTTTAGACTCAGTCTAAGTTTAACTAAATCTACAAAAGCTTTTGGACCTGTGAGGTGTTGCCTGGAAATCAGAAAATGCAAAAGGAGGCTGGAGATCCATGTTGGAATCCCGGGATTGCTGCTGCAGAGGGAAGGGGGAATGAAAAACACCTCACACAGAGATTGTTTCCAGAGTTCTGACTGAAATGTAACTGTTTAATGAGCTCTGAATTGTGTGTTATTTAATATAAATATCCAATTTGCATGAGAATATCTGGAAAAGGGTTTTGGGATCATCAAGTCCAGTGATTCACCAGCACCACCAGCACAGTGTCTCAGGCTACAGGATGTTATTGGGGTGTGTGTTCTGTCCCCACCTGTCAGAGCTGGGGCAGTTCTCTGCTGTCCATGGGGCAGTTTTTTCTTTATCTCTCCCACAGCCAACCCTCCCTCCAGGAGATCTCTGCTGTCCATGGCCACTGAGTGTCCCTGCAGGGCTGATCCAATTCCAGCATCCCATGGGGAGATGCTGCGCCCAGGGGAGGAGCCAAGCATTCCTACCTGGATCCAATCTGAGCCTGGAGCAGCACAGCAGCCTTTGCCCCCTGCATTGCCAGAGGAGCAGCTTTCTGCTGCCCTGCATTGCCAGAGGGAGCCCAGGCCCATCTGCAGCAGCCCTGGAGCTGCAGAGGAAAACCCCCCCCTTGTGCAGGATCCCTGCTGCAGCAGCAGCACAGCTGGCACTGCAGGAGGGCTGAGCCCCCATGGGATGGGGCTGTGCCACCCCCTGACAGACAGGGGGGCAGGGCACGGTCTGACTCTGGCAGGGTTGGTTTGTATTACTGCATTTTTATTTTTATTTTTCCTAATAAAGAACTGTTATGCTTGTTCCCATATCTGTGCCTGAGAGCCCCTTAATTTCAAAATGATAATAATTCGCAGGAGGAGGTTTACATTTTCCATTTCAAAGGAAGTTCCTGCCTTCCTCAGCATCTTTTCAAACCAAGACAATGACCACCACCAACCCCTCTCCTCCAGTGCCACCTCCACATTTCTGAGCCCTCCTGAGGCTCCAGCCCTGCCTGGGTTGGTCACCCAGGGACAGGATCCCTCTCTTTGCAGGAGGAGGGAAGTGGTGGCGGAGCTTCCCTCGCCCAGGAACGTGTTCCACAGGCTTGGAGTGGGTGAGTGACAGCTGAAGGCTGAGCTCTGCCGAGCAGCACAGCTAATTAGCACCTAATCTAATTAGCACCTCCTCAGCTCACCCCTCCACCCAGCCCTTCCTGAACGCTGCCTCTTGGGGTTTTTGGCACCCAGCCTTGGGCTGCAGCGCAGCTTTGTCCTCCACAGGACCCGAGAGGATGGAAGAGGAGGATCCCGTGGGATTTGGGTCTCCAGCCCATCCCTCCTGCCCTGCCCTGCCCTCACCTGTGTCCCCAAGCGCAGGGAATGGAGCAGCTCATGCCATCCCCAGCTGATCCTCACGATTTCTCTCCAGGAACGCTGGGATTGCTGCTCCCAGCTCATTCCTTGGTGGCAGAAACTTCCTCCCACACAGGGAAAAGGTGGAAACCCAAGGTTTTTCCCTAAATCCCAGAATATCCCCCCAGCTGGCAGCCAGGAGCTGAGGACACGGCCCTTCCCCTCCTGCCTGGCTCCTGGGCAGCTCCCAGGGGTTGCTCAGGGATTTTCAGTGCTGGGGCTCCTGCAGGAAGCCAGGAAAGGGTTTGTGCTCTGTCATCCGTACAGGAAAAAGCAGAAATTCCATGAAGCCCTTGGAGACTGCCCTGCAGGAGCATCCTGGGAGGGAGCTGGGGATCCACTGGGGGATTGGTTTCCAATTCATTCTGTCACAAACACTCCAGCCCCAATGCCAGGGAGCCACCCAAACCTTCCACAAACAAACCTGGAGCCACCCCAAGGCCTCCCTGTGCCCTGCTGTGCCACTCCCTGCATGTGCCCCTCTCTGCTTCCCCTCTGTGGGCCAGAATTGCTTCCAGAATGATGAACCTGCAGGGAAATGCTCCCACCTGGCAAAGTCAGGCTGTTCCCACACCATCCTTCTCTTTATTCCAGGAGGAATCTCAACATTTTGGTTTTCTGTTCCAGTCAGGGCCAGAGGAAAGTTTGGGCAGCAAAAAAAAAAAAAAATCTGAAGTTGAATCAGATCTTAAGCCTGGATTTAAAACAGATGACATTAAAAGAACCAAAAGAATCCAGTAAAGAACAAAAAAATCCCTAATTCTCCTCCTGATCTCCCTCTGCTGCCTCCCTGTCCTCCCATCCACTCTTCCCATCACCTTCCCTTGCTCTGCTCCAATTATAGATCCCTCCAGGCAGGGACCTGCCAGTGTTTCTGTCAGGGAAGTGCCAAGCCCGTCCTCGATGCTTTACAAATAATCACAGGCAACACATTTTTTGTGAAATATTGAAGCTCTTCCTGTTAAAAAAAATGAAATCTCTCTGCCATATCAGACAGGATGAAATGTCAGTGTGCCATCCTTCCTAAATTAACATCCTTCCCTCTGTCACTCCTGCTGTGGCACATGGGAGCCCAGGATCCATCTCCTCCTTCCCACGGGGAAGAATTTGGTTTTAACTCTGACACACAAACTTGTATAAAATTGAATGTCTGAGGTGGGTAAGAATGAGGGAAAATCATCTCAAATCTTCTTTAGCTGCCTTTGTTTGCTGCCCTTTAACTCTTCATTCCCTGAAATCCTTAAAACACCTGGAGAACGAGGCACCTGTTAAAGGCTGCAGAATTCTCCTTGTTCTCCTTTGACTTTCCCAGGACCTGAGCATGTCAGGAGCCTCACAGCCCATTCCAGTGCTTGGCAGCCCTTTCCATAAAGGAATTATTCCCAATATCCAGCCTGAGCCTCCCCTGGCACAGCCTGAGGACCAGAGAAATCCACTGATGGGCAGGGTGCCGTGGGATTGGGAACTGGGGCAGTTTCAGTGCCCAGGAAGGCTCTGCGCCCTTGGATGGGGTGGCATTGGCAATATTTGGGGGCAGGGATTGGGCAGGGGCTCCTGAGGTGTCCCAGCTTTCAGGTCTCACTCCAAGAACACTCTGAGTTTATTTCCAGGCTGGAAATGGTGCCAGGAATTTGCGTGGCCAACGTGGATCTCGAGGATTTGAGGTGACAGCTGGGAAAGAAATCTGCTGCTAAAACTGCACTGGAGCTCTCTCCCTCTCTCTGTCATCTCTCTCAGTTCATTAAGGGCCCAGCCTGCTCCTGGGCTGGAATTGAATTATTTGCTTTCACCTCCAATCTGCCTGAGGTGGAGTGAGCTCCACTGGAGCTGGCAAACACAAACAAATCCCATCCCCACAGGGCTTGAGGGTTAATTGTGTTTCTCTCAACCTCTTCTGACCACAAAGTTGGGATCTGCCCCCTCTGCCTGACCCCTCTTGCTCCTTTCTTGGATTGTTTTGGGGAGCAGAGGGTTCAGGGCTGTGCCCCCAAAGCAGCTCAGGCTGTGTGAACACAGCAACTTTCTGCAAGTGAAATCTGCTTCTATTTCTGTGTTTGAAAAGGAGCTGAAATGCCAGTGGTGATGTAATGTTCATTTACATTTAGAGCCTGTTTCTATTTATTTTTGCTCCTATTAACTGCATCTTGATTCCAACAGTTGGGTTGGTTTTTTTTTTAATCCACCGAGGCTCTCTTTGCCATGAACAGCTCATTTTTTACCTAAAGCCTGCCAGATTTGGTGCCTTATTCAGCCCATAAATGAAGAAGAATGATAGGTAGAAGGGGAAATGGATGTTTCCTCCCCAAGGGAAGGCTCCTAAATTTGATAGGAGCTATTTCTCCGGGAACTGCTGCCTCTGATTGCCACTGGAATGGCTCTGGAAGGAGCTTGGAGGGGATCATTCACCTCAGCTCTGTCCTGGATATGCAGGGCTGGGAGATGCTCTGGGGCTGAGGGATTTCCTGTGCCACCTTCCATAAACACAAAGAGATGGGTTCAAAATGCTGCAGAGCTCTGATGTGCAGCCTGTGGCTCCTGGGGCTGCTCCAGTCAAGGGATTCCTCAGCCCCAGAGCTGGAGAAAAAGGCAGAAAATCCTGGAATTACAGGGTTCTTAATGCTGGAGAAGGCCTTTAAGATCATCAGCCACCACCATGGCCACACAATCCATGTCCTCAGGTGCCATGTGTTCATCCCTTGGACTGCGAGCTGGAATATTGCAGGTTTATTTTCCTCCCTGCTCTCATCTCCTTCAGTTCTGGCCTCGCTTTTGTTGATTCAACCTTCTGGGGTGCCTTTAATTTCTGTTGTTCAAAGGTTTCAGGGAGCACTGCCTTCCCTAGTGTTTAATTTGTTTTCTAAAGGGATAAATGCTCCAGGGTGGCTTTTTTAAACTGGGCAGAATTGGAGCTGGCGCTGGCAACAAGAATTAAAGCACAAGAGTTCAGCTCTGCCTTCAGAGTGAGCAGGGACTGAAGGATATTGAAGGATTTCATTGTTTCTATGGCTATAAAATCCTTGGAAAATATAACCCAGCAGCTCTCTGTGCTCTTGCTCAGTAGAACTCCACAGAAATGCCCTCAAACCCTTTATTTACAGAGTTGTTGGACAAGGAGAATGCAAAATTAAAGAGAGGCTCAAGATCCATCCTGGAGCTGCTGTGCCCCCAGCAAATCCTGTATTTCGCAGCTCACCAGCCTGAAAAGGCCCCAGTAAACCCAGCCAGGGGAGAGCTCTGACTCATTTTCCCCTCAGGTGGAAGTTTAAGGTTGTCCAGGTAAGCCCAGCTCATCTGGAGCTGAGAAAATGTGCAGAGAAACGTCCTGCAATCAGTTCTGTCCTCAAGGCCGGGCCTAACTCTGCTGCCAGGTTAGCTGGGCTTGGTTTTCCTGAAGGACAGAGCTCAGGTCCTCGACTGGAGATCAGGAGATAGGCCAGGCTTAAATCTGTGTGGGAAGGCAGAGCTGGAGCTGCCAGGTGCTGCTGGCAGGGCTGTTCAGTTCCAGCTGTACCCGGAGTGAAAAATGAGTGGGAAATGCAGATGAACACAGGCAGGGCTGGGAGGAGAAGCTGATTTATCTCCCCCTGGTTGAGAACTGATTTATTTCCCTCTGTTTCAGAACTGATTTATTCCCCCCTGAGGTTTCAGTGGGAAAAGAGGGAAGTGAGGGAGCAGGAA
>NW_005054500.1:40600-41541 GCF_000277835.1 Geospiza fortis | reverse complement strand
AGGAATGGCCCTGAGCAGGTCCAGCTGTGCTGGGCCAGGTCCTCTGTGGGTCCAGGGAACCTCTGGCTTTGTTCTCTGGCTCCTTTTTCACCCCACCCTGCCCTGTGGTTCATTTATTCCCTATTTTATAAATGTAACAACCTCTCTTTATCCCCACAGTGGGAGGGAACAGAAGGAATTCAGTGCTGGAACCATGTCAGAATATCTTCACCACATTCTCCTCTTTTGTCAGTCGTTCTTTTTCCCCAGTTTCTCATTGCAGAGGTTTGAAACTGAAGCTATTTAGAGCCTTCCCTTTGCCTGGCTTCTCTCTAAATATATCTTAGGGCTGCTTGAAGGGTTAAGGAGACACACAGACATCCCCTTATGGGGAAAATGGGGAAACACAGCCCAGCCTTCTGCTTTTCTCTCACCTTGCAGCCACGCACATTTGGATTTTGTCGTTATTGTCTGTCATATATTCTGTCATTGTGGGGAAACAGAATGAAAACGAGAGCAAATCAATATGCTCCAAACCCACTTTTTAAAAATTAGGTTATTTAATATGGCCACAGGAGCTGGCAATTGTAGGAGAGGAAGGTTTTCATATTATAAATGTGTGAAAAACTGGGAATCTGCTTCCCTTCACACTTCCAGCAGTTCCCTTGGACAATGAAACCTGCAGTTGTATTTATTGCATCCCTCATTTCCTCATTTGTGTCTCATCCAGGGATGAATTTCATCAACAATTGGAGGTTTGCTTTCCTGGCCAACACAGCTAAGGGACTGTATATAAATATAAATATAAATATAAATATAAATATAAATATAAATATAAATATAAATATAAATATAAATATAAATACTTCTAAATAGAAATACTTCTAAATAGAAATACTTCTAAATAGAAATAACCTATAAGTATAAATAGAAATAATAGAAATAATTGCTCCTAGTCTGTG
>NW_005054500.1:35825-40588 GCF_000277835.1 Geospiza fortis | reverse complement strand
GCTGTCATTCAGGTGAGTGAACTCCAGGGCAGAACTGTTCCCACCCCAGTTTTCCCCTCATTCCATGGAAAGGGTAGAACTGAAGGAAGCTCTGCTGGATGTTGATTCCCACTGAACCTTCAGAGTTCTCCCCTGTGGGTAAAAAATGACAGAACCATGGAATTCCAGCCTGGGTGGGGCTGGAAGGAGCTTAAAGCTCAGCCTGTCCCCTCCCTGCCCTGAGCAGGGACACTTCCACCATCCCAGGCTGCTCCAAAGCCCGCAGTTCCAGGAGAAGGCAGAGGTTTGGTGAATCCACCTGGGAACAGAGTGAGGGAGCAGATTCAGCTTCCAGAGCCCGAAGGGGCTCCAGGAGAGCTGGAGAGGGGCTGGATGTGGCATTCACATCCTCTGAACTTGATCCCTTCGCCCAGGGAAGCTGAATGGCAGAGAGAGGCCTCAGAGAAAAGGAAAACAATTCTTATCCCATTTGCTTCTCCTGTGTTGTGCTCATGTGGAATGTGTTTGGAGATTGTTTTCCCACAGGTTATTTTCATTGGATTCTGCTGGGAGTTGTTTTCATTCTTTGGACAATCAAGGCCAAGCTGTGTCAGGACTCTGGAAAGAGTCAGGAGTTTTCATTATTATCTTTTTAGCCTTCTGTAAGTATCCTTTCTGTATTCTTTAGTATAGGATAGTATTCTTTAATATAATACAGTATAATAAAGTAATAAATTAGCCTTCTGAGAACACGGAGTCAGATGCATCATTCCTGCCTTTGTTGGTGGCCCTGCATTTACAATAGACTGGGGGACAAGGCAGGGAGGGACAGGACCCAGGGAATGGCTCCCACTGCCAGAGGGCAGAGATGGATGGGATTTTAAGAATTGGGAATTCCTGGCTGGGCTGGAATTCCCAGAGCAGCTGGGGCTGCCCCTGGATCCCTGGCAGTGCCCAAGAAAGGACACAGGTGGTTTCTTTTGTTCTGGACTTGAGGCATTTTGTGAACCAGCAAGGAAGGGTTGGACAAATCCCATGGAGCTCAGAATTAACAATTAGGGAATTGTGTAAATGGGAATTCTCTGTCCTGTGAAACGCAGGGATTTCAGGGCAGTCACTCCTGCTTTCCACTCAGGAGCCAGAACTGGGCCCCAAGAGCCTGGCAGGAGCTGCTGGAGCCCTGTCCTGAGCGGGGTGGAGCTGTCAGGCTCTGCTCAGGGGGGCTGCACTCAGCCCCACAGAGCATTCCCTGCACTCTGTGACTCTTTCCTTCAGCAAGACCCATTGAATTCCAGAGCAATTCACTAAGAAAGGGATAAATTGCTTGGCAGGATAATGGGGGCAAGAAAGAACCTGGCAGGAGGGTGAACCTGGCAGGTTTCTTTGACCAGAAGAGCCCCAAATAAAACAAGTGCACCAAAATTCCCTCAAGAACCATAAATAAGGAGCTGAATCACTCACTCCAGGCTCATCTGCTCAAGACCTGCTGCTGGTGTGTGTTTGAAAGCCCAGCTCCATCCTCCCAACACCAGAATGGTTTTAGAGCCCCGAGCCACGAGCTGCTGAAGAACACAGAAATAATGTTATTGGAGTTGTGCTAATTCCATCTCGTGTCATTGCCCTGCTAAATCTGGGGAAGAAAGAATTGTTAAAGGATGGGGTTGTTCTTTAGGGGGAGAGTGTTTGTGGGTTTATTGCTGCTGGGTTTTAAACGTTGCAGATGATGTTGGTAAACTCATAATAAGTCGAAAGTGGTTTTACTTCTGGTTTTACTTCTTCCCCTGCAGCTTTTGCAATTATTAAAACCCAGAGGTTATGATGGAATTTGTTAAAATCTCTTCTGAGGGATGCAGAAGGAATTATTCCAAGTGACTCAGACCTGCTGAGACTGGAGGAGCTTTTCAGAAAGGTTTGGGAGTGTCTGAGCGAATCTGGGAAGGCCCTGCTTAAATAATGAGCTGCTAATTGCAAATTTAGGGATCAGGACCAGGAGTTTTGGCCATTTTCTGGAAACTGCCTCCCCTCATCCATTCCTGTCTCCCATGGGAGATGGTTTATCTGGAGGATGGATCAACAAACCCTTGGCTGTTGGGAACCTGAAATCAGAGTAACCAACTTGCCAAGTGTGAAAAACGCCAATCACTTGTTTTTAAAATTTTAAAAGTTTAATAGTAATAAAATGGTTATAAAATAGTAATACAATTAGAGTAATAATAATTTGGACATTTTGAATTAGGACAATATGAGACAATAGAAACAAAGAGTTATGGACAGTCCAGGTACATTTTTCTGGGCAGCACGAGCCCGAAAAAGGATCCACATTAACAGAGGATTGACCCTTAAAAACAATAACCTGTTGCATATTCATACACCTCATCCATGATGCATAAATTCCATTCAAACACAGGATTCTGTCCTGGCAGTGTCATCTTCTTCCTCTGGATCCTGACAGCGCCTTCGAGGTGGGAAGAAGTTTGTTTATTCTGATGAGAGGGCAATAAATTCTTTTTCTCTGAAAGATTCAGGTGTCCTGTGGCTGCTGTCTCACTGCAAGTCCTTTCTTTAAAAAAAGTGTCTTACATAGCATCGTTTCTGTTTTACCATTTTTTTATAACCTAAAACTATATTTAACACACTACTTAAGAGAATTAATACAGCATTACTTTCTAACACAACACATATAATATTCATTTGAATATTTGCAAAAAGCCAATCATAAAATATGCATTTTTCACAGCAAGCCAGAAGGTGGTGCTGGGCTGAGGAGGTGAAAATCCATGGGTGTGGAAAGGTTAAAGATCAGTGGGAAGGAGCTGTGGAATTTGGGAATAACAGGAGTCCTTTAGCATCATCACACATTTCTGGGAAACCCAGCTCTCCCTGTCCACCCCTAAAAACAAACCAGAGCCATCCAAACAGAAATGTTCCCTGAGCTGGTCTGGGAGAGGGTTTCAGGATGGTGAGGAAACATTATGGGATGTTAGAGTGAAAGCAGGGAAATGCCCACGAAGGCAGGAAATGTCGAGGAGGACTCCATAATATCAGAAGGGTAATTAATTACTTTATTATACTATATTATTCTATATTATGTTACACTGTGTTACATTACATCTAAACTGAACCTGCACAAGCCCCCAACTCAACTCAGCTGCCCAGAATCTCCTGACTGTCTGCTGACCCACAGCCTGCACACTTGGCCCTGACAGGCCAAGGAAACAAAACCCCATCACTCCATATTGCATTCTGCTTTGGCACAACACAGGAGCAGCCACTGAGGTAAGAATTGTTCTGATCATTCTTTTCTCTGCTTCTCTCAGGTTCAGGGAATGTGAATCCCACAGAGAGGGACTTGGGGAAGGAGCCTGGTGTGACAGGCCAGCTGTGGATGTGGGCTCTAAGGAAACAGCCACATTCTTTTCCTACATTACACTATATTATTCTATATTATGTTACACTATGTTACATTACATCTAAATGGAATCCGCACAAGCACCCAACTCAACTCAGCTGCCCAGAATCTCCTGACTGTCTGCTGACCCACAGTCTGTACACGTGTTTGGCCCTGACAGGCCAAGAAAACCAAACTCCATCACTGTGGGTAAACAATCTCCATATTGCATTCCACTTTGGCACAACACAGGAGCAGCCAATGAGATAAGAATTGCTTTGATCATTAATTTCTCTGCTTCTCTCAGGTTCAGAGAATGAATCCCACGGGATGTCTCTCTCTAATTCCTGCTCCCTGCAGGCTCTGGACATGTGTGAGCACAAGGACTCCAAAATCCACAGAAGCCTCTCCTTGGGCAGCTCCCACAGCCCCTTGGGCCTGGACTGACGTGCAGAGATCAGGGAGGAGAACAAGGGGTGTCCCCACACCCCTGTCCCTGCAGGATCCAGCTCCTGGCCAACCCTTCACCCCCAGGGAATTTGGGGTTTCTAATGAACTCCCCAATTCATGATTCCATCTCACCCAGGCTGGTTAAGACACAGATGCCCTAAATGTGATTTTAATCCTGATTTATGCAACCCATCCCATTCAGATTTGGGGGTTTGGGGTGGTTTTGAGGGAGGGGAAGCACCAGAGGAGGTTTTACCTTGGCCAAAGCTGTTCTCACACCCTGGGAAGGTGATCTGGAGCTTCCCTGGGCACGGCTGCTGACCTGACTCGGGGCCAGGGGATATTCCACAGGATATTTTACTCCCAGATATTTTACAGGATATTTTGCTCCCTGTTTCTGGCAGATTTCCCATGGGACAGCTCCAGCACTTGGATGAGTGAGAAGCTGCATTTTCCAGTAAAATTTTAGGGATTGGTCTGAGAGTTTTGCTCCTCAGCAAAGAGGGTGGAACTTGAACCCTGGATAATCAATCTGTGGTTTTTAGAGATAATTGTGAATCAAATGAAGAGATTTGACCTAAAGGGTATTGGGGAATTCCCTATCCAATAATCAAAGCTTAAACGTGGAATTTACTGCTTCCAAAAATTTTTGAGTTGTGCATTAAACAGCAAGTGGTGTGCTAAAATATTTTCTTAAGGAAAGAGAAAAATAAATAGCACTGGATAATCAATCTGTGGTTTTTAGAGATAATTGTGAATCAAATGAAGAGATTTGACCTAAAGGGTATTGGGGAATTCCCTATCCAATAATCAAAGCTTAAACGTGGAATTTACTGCTTCCAAAAATTTTTGAGTTGTGCATTAAACAGCAAGTGGTGTGCTAAAATATTTTCTTAAGGAAAGAGAAAAATAAATAGCAAAAGGAAAAAGAGGAGGGAGAAAGGGA
>NW_005054500.1:34700-35564 GCF_000277835.1 Geospiza fortis | reverse complement strand
GAAAGAGATGGAAAAGAGAAAGAGAAGGAAAAATTAAATGTAAAAATAAAATTAAAAGCAAAAATAAATGTAAAAACAGAAAAATAAAGTGACAAAGAGAAAGCAAAATAAAAACAAAGAAAAGAAAGAAAGTAGAGAAAAAAGAAAAGATGAAAATAAAAGGAAAAAGTGGTTGGTAAAAACTGATGCTTAAATTTTACAGAATCTCACAGATTGTGTTTGCTGTAGAGATGGAACCAAGGATAACAAATGGTGCCAGGGGACATGAGGGGAACAGGATTTTCTGAGTGATCCCTGCTGAAGTGGATAAAATAATGGAGCAGAAAGGCAGTTTAGGGGACCCAGAACCTCCTCCAGAAGGAGGGGAAGTCCAGGCTGAATTCCAGCCACGGGATGTTGTGGGGTGTTCCTGCCTCAGCTCCGTCCCGCTGCTGTGTGGGATGGGACAGAGCCAGCACCTGGGGACTCACTGAAAAGGGATTTTTTCACTAAAAACCACAAAATGCCCCTTGTGGTGAGGTGCTGGGACACCTCAGAGCCCAGCTGTGGCCAGCAGCACAGGGCAGCTCCCGCACAGCCTCTTTCTCTGCTGCCTGTGCTCATCCCTGCCCTGGGAATCCCTTCCTGGAGCAGCAACTCCTCCCAGGCCCGACCCTGCTGCTCTCCCGGAGACAGGAACGGAAATTGTCCGGCCGTGAGTTACTGCAGTGACAGAAATGTCCCTGTCACCAGCGGGGCCACACCCAGCAGCACACTGCCTGCAGCACAGGGACACCGGGCTGCCACCAGCCAGCTCCTGCTCTGCCAGGAGGGATGGATGGATGGATGGATGGATGGATGGATGGATGGATGGATGGATGGATG
>NW_005054500.1:32564-34548 GCF_000277835.1 Geospiza fortis | reverse complement strand
GATGGATGGATGGATGGATGATGGATGGATGGATGGATGGATGGATGAATGGATGATGGATGGATGGATGGATGGATGGATGAATGGATGATGGATGGATGGATGGATGGATGGATGAATGGATGATGGATGGATTGGATGATGGATGGATGATGGATGGATGGATGGATCCAAGCGCCAATCCCTGCGCTGACAGCCACACCTGCAGGCTGCCGCCTGCTCCAGCATTTGGACACGTGAGGGATTTGCCTGAGCTTTCCTACTTCTCCCAATTATTCTGTTTTACACGTGCAGGGAGTTAATTTTCTCTCTGTGTCTAATTTTCTATTCTAATTTTTCTATTTCTAGAAGCATCTGGGCTGGAATTACACATTTCCCTGTCCCTGCGCTGGGCCCTGGAGCTGGGACATTTCTTCTCATAATCCTCTGTGGCTTTTCCCAATGCTTTTCCCTTTTTCAGGCTATTTTAGGATGGAATTTTGCCTTTGTGCCTCATTTCAGCCCTGCCAGGGTGCTGCTGTGCTGGAGCTGCTGGAAAAGCTGCAGCCCATGGACAGGGTCACTTGGGCAGGGTTGAAAACTGGCTGATGGCCAGGGAGGGCTGGGAATGGTGGGAATGGTGGAAAGGGTGCCATGTCCAGCTGGGACAAGTGTTATGTCCCGCAGGGATCAGCACTGAGCCCAGTTCTGCTCAATATCTTTATTGATGATCTGGATTAGGGGATGATCATCAGCAGATTCACAGATGGCACCAGGCTGGGTGGGATGTGGATCTGCTGGAGGGCAGGGAGGCTCTGCAGACAGATCAGGACAGGCTGGATCCGTGGGGCGGCAGCAGAACTGTGAGTCAACAAGGCCCAGTGCCCGGTCCTGCCCATGGGTCTCCATGGAATGCTCCAGGCTGGGGGAAGAGGGGCTGGAAAACTGGGAAAGGCCCTGGGGGTGCTGGGGGCAGTGGCTGGACAGGAGCCCGGGTGGGCAAAGCCAGGGGCACCCTGTGCCAGCCATGATGTGACAGCAGGAGCAGGGCAGTGCCCGTCCCCTGAGCTGGCACTGCTGGGGCACCTCCAGTGCTGGGGACAGCTCTGGGACAATCCCGGCAAGACCTGGAGGGGGTGGAGCGTGTCCAGGGAAATGAACAGAGCTGGGAAGGGGCTGGAGCCCCAGGAGAGGCTGAGGGAGCTGGGAAGGGGCTCAGCCTGGAGAAAAGGAGACAGCAGTGGCTGTCACCAGGAAGGGGGACACCATCCCTGCCCCACTGCTCTGTGAGTGTGCAGGACCTGGACAACAACAATCCCACCCCATGGAATGCCCCACCGTGCCACAGCTCTGCAGGAACCCCCAGCACCAGCATCCCTCCCACAGGGACAGATGGGAACCTTTGGTTTGTGGAATCGCCTGGAAAACTCTGCCCGGCCGGGTGCTGGCACCTCCCAGCCCAAAGCACTTCCCAGGCAGTACCACAGCGCAGGGCAGGGGCTGAGGGAGCTGGGAAGGGGCTCAGGCTGGAGAAATGGGTGATCAGGGGGCCCTTGTGGGTCTGCACAGCTCCTGCCAGGAGGGGACAGCCAGGGGGGTCGGGCTGTGCTGACAGGGAACAGGGACAGAAAAGGGAACGGCCTCAGGCTGGCCCAGGGGAGGTCAGGGTGGAAATCAGCAGAATTTCCCCATGGGAAGGGCGGTCAGGGATTGGAAGTGCCCGGTGGGGTTTGGAGTGCCCCTCGCTGGAGGTGGCCAAGGAACATCCGGTGGGGGCACTCAGCGCTGTGCGCTGGTGACAAGGTGGGGACGGGTCACGGGCCGGTTTTGCTAACCCCGGATTCGCTAACCCCGGATTCGATGATCCCGGATTTGATGATCGCGGATTCGCTAACCCCGGATTCGATAATCCCGGATTCGACGATCCCGGAGCGCTTTCCCAGCCCCAGCGATCCCTCAGGGACAGGACGGGAAGGGCCCGCGCGCTCCCGGCGCCTGAGGGGCC
>NW_005054500.1:31145-31854 GCF_000277835.1 Geospiza fortis | reverse complement strand
GTGGAAGAGGCTGGTGCTGTGCTGGTGCCGGGGGTGTTTTCCAAGCTGGCTCTGGTTGAGGCAGCTGCGGTCCTGTTCGTGTCCCAGAGCTGCAGGCAGCAGGAGAAGGGCAGAAACCCGGTCACAAATGCTCTGTAAAGGAAGAGTTGGAGGTGGTCAAGAGAAGGAACTGCTCCAGACTGTGCTTTATCCATGATGGGCTTCCCCAAACCCTGCTCTGCTGCTGGCTGGCAGCTGCTGGCACACCCCCCACACTTCCCAGCATGGAGAGGAGGAATCTGCAGCCCTTGCCCTGAGCTGGGGTGAATTCTGTGCTGATTTACAGCCGGATGCACCCTGAGGGTTAAGACAGACCCTCTGGTTGGCATACAGATCTCAACACGCTCATTAGCAGCTCTGTGCAAGCAGCACTTGCCCTGTGCAATCCTGGCAGCTTTTCAGGAGGATTCTGCAGCCTTGAAAGCAGGAGATAAGACACGAGTGTTGCAGGAAGGGAGGGTGGTTGAGGCTGGGGACACGGCAGAGGCACACACAGCTTTCCAAGCAGAGCTGGGATAGAAGGGAATCTCTGTGTGCTGACAGAGGCTCCCTCTGATAAGGTGTCTTGGTTTGGAGAGACAGGAGTCTGCTGAGGAAGGCAGGAAAATATAAATGAAATGGAAAATGTAAAGCCCCTCCCTCCAAATTGCTAAAAATTTTAAATTAAGGG
>NW_005054500.1:26499-30521 GCF_000277835.1 Geospiza fortis | reverse complement strand
TGTTAGACAGTGAGCTTCTACTCTAAACCAATCTGTAAGTGCCTACATCAAGCAGAAGATGGAGGCCCAGAAGAAGAAGGAGAAAGGCTGGACACGCCCAGTTCCCTCCATCTTGCCTCCTGAACCCCCATACCAAAAACGTCAAAAATCAAAAAACTAGTCAATAGTCAAAAAACTATTTTTTCACCCTGTGATAAATTCACTATCATTCTAAAACTTTCGTGGCTTGCAATGCTTCATTATAAGGTTGGTAATTGTTTTTTCCAAGGGCTAAATCAAAGGCACAGGGGTCTGGGGCTCTGTGCCGAGGTCTCTGAGCCCCCTGGGCAGGGGCTCGAGTCCTCCAGGGCAGCCAGAGGGATCTCCTGGGTTCCAACAATAAGGAAAACTGCCCCCTGAACAGAAGACAACTGCCATAGATACAATTTGTTTGACAATCCAGGACACAAGGCACCTGCCTCTGATCATCCCTGCTCCCCTCCTTTCCCCTGCACACACAGGGCAGACATGGCCAGCTGGAAGGGGAGCACAGAGCCTGTGGAGCAGCAGAGCAGCTCTGTGACAGCCACCACAGTGTCCTTAGGGAGTGCCACCCTGGGGCAGTGGGACGTGTCCCTGCCCATGTCAGGGGCAGAGCTGGATGAGCTTCAAGGTCCTTCCAACCCAAACCAGTCTGGGATTCAGTAATTAATGACTTTGTGCTAATTACCCACAGCAGCACTGACACAAAGACTTCAGGCTCTCAGCTCACCTCACCTCCTTCAGAGGATTTTGCTGATTTTTTGGGGTGTTGGAAGGACTGAGTGCTGCACACAGGGCACTGCTGCCCTGCATTTAAATAACATTTATTGATCCCCTGCACTCAGGGTGGGCCAAGGAGACAAAGGAAGGCCTGGCTGGTGACTTCTCCTGGTTCAGAATTGCCCAGAGCTCTAAAGGTGCCTCATTTCCCTGGGCACGGACAGGCGGGAGCACTGATGGCCCTTCGTGGCTGTGTGAAACACCTTCCTGCCCGTTTTGTGGCTCTCCGTTCCCTAAAACCAATGGAAATGTTCAGTGTGTGAAGAAAACCCTTCAGAGAAGGCAGGGAGAGCCTTGGAACGTTTGCTGAGCCCTGAGTACAGCTTTGGTCAGAGCAGCGAACCCCAGGCTGCCTTTTGTGCACATTTTACACAAAATGTTTCAGTCTTCAGGTTTTGGCGGCTCAGTTTCGGGTTTTTCTCCTTGACAGTAACGATTCTGTGGGGTCACTGGTTTATTTCAGAGCACTCCTGAATTAAACAATACCTGCTGGTGAAGCTATTTTTGTCTTGTGGGCTGAATTTATAAATTGGGATATTTTTGGGAGTGAGCACAGCTTCCTGCCTGCTTTCCTGTGCTGCTGCTAAAGATGAAGGGCATGCTGGTGCCTTTATCTTTGTATCTCTGTGCCAACAGCCCAAAATCCCAAATCCAGGGCAGTCTGTCAAGGAAGGAGCTGAGCCCCACCTCCTTCAGCTCTTTGTGGTCTGCCAGAGTCACAAAAGCAGGAGTTTGAAGTGCTTGTGCTCAGTGCTTGTGCAGTTGGCTCCTGGAGTGAGGGGTTATCTCTGCACAGCCCCTGAGCTGCACTTTTTACAGCTTTTGGGTTGTTCTGTGAAAATTTGGCCGATAAAACTTCAAAAATTAACAAGTTGAGTGTAGAGGATCTGTGAGCAGAAGGCTCGTGCTGAACAAGGACAGCTCAGAGCAGCTGCTGGCAGCAAGTGAATGTTGTCATTGTGCAGCTCGGTTAGAAACTGAGTTCCAAAATTGGAGACAACTTGTTCTCCTGCAAGAACATCAGGGAATTACACAGATTTTATCAGAATATTCTGACTTTGGACCACTTTCTTCAAAACTCTGCTTTAAAAATAGAGGAGAGGTCCAGAAGGAAGGGGGGTGGGAGAGAAAAAAAACCATTTTAATCTCTTTCCCCTTTCACAGCTAATCAAACTTGGATTTTTTTTTTCTGTTTAATTGGGATATCTGAGAGTTCAGCAAGAAGAACAAAGAGGTAAAATGGCTCCAAATCCTCGTGGACCTTGGCACAGTTTTAGGGGACACAAAGTTACTGTCACAGCTTCTCCTGGGAATTGTTTTGCATGAATATAAAACGAACACACCCAGAGTCAGACAAAACTCTGCAATTAGGGCTTCAGGGTCTGACAAGGATATTTGAAATGTAAATAGAAAACACTTGTTAAAATCCAGTGCAAGAAGGAAGGGAGGTGGGTGTTTTCCTGACATATTTCCTGGTTTTAAAGGAGAAATCCAAACCCATTTTTATGTCTATGTTTGCTTTAAAAACTTTAAGGAATGGGGGGGAGAGGGGAAAAAGCTTCAAAAAGCTTCAGAACCTGGAATCCTGTGGGACCAGCACTGCCTTTCCCACCCATCGAACAGTTCAAGGTTTGCCAGGGTGGAATTTCCTTGGAGCTGCCTGAAAGTGCCCGGTGCCAAGGGAGGGAGGCACTGAGGGGACACTTTCAGGATGGCTTTCAGGAGACACCCGAGGTGACTGATGGCTCTGGGAGGGGACACAGTGAAAAACACCAATCACTTGTTTTTAAAATTTAAAAAGTTTAATAGTAATAAAATGGTTCGAAAAATAGCAATATAATTAGAGTAATAAAAATTTGGATAATTAGGATTTAGGACAATATGAGACAATAAAAACAAAGAGTTAAGGACAGTCCAGGTATCTCTTTCTGGGCAAAATAAGCCCAAAAAAGGACAGAGGGTTAACCCTTAAATACAACAGCCTGTTGCATATTCATACACTTCATACCTGATGCATAAATTCCATTCAAACACAGGATTCTGTCCTGGCAGTGTCAGCTTCTTCCTCTGAATCCTAACAGCATCTTCAGGGCTGAGTGAGGTGGGAAGAAGTTCATTTCTTCTGATAATGGAGCAATAAATTCTCTTTCTCTGAAAGATTTAGGAGTCCTGTGGCTGGTCTCTCACTCCGAGGCCTTTTTTTTAAAAAAGTATCCTACATAGCATAGTTTCTATTTTAACATTATGTTATAACCTAAAACTGTATTTAACACACTACTTAAGAAAATTAATACAGCATAACTTTCCGACATAACACATATAATATTCATTTTAATATTTGCAAAAAGCCAGTCATAAAATATGCATTTTTCACAGACACCCAAGGTGATGGCCCCGGGTCCGTGGCAGCAGCAGCTCCCAGGATCTCTGGAAGCCAGGAAAGCCCAGCAGATCTCTGAGTCCACAGGTCTGAGGGAGCTGCCAGGAGTCCCTTCAGCAATAAACACATATAAATCTATATATCATATGTCGATTTCTATGTATGTGTCTTCAGCACAATTCTATTTGCCTTGAGGAAGTCAGGGTGGTTTAAAACACACCGTGGGACACAAGCAGGAATTTTCTTGCTTGCGAAAAAAAGAGAGAAAAGGCCAATTAACAGCATGTTAATTAGCTGGGGGCTCTATGCTCCAATGCACTTGAACGTTTAAATAGGTATGAGCCTGTGTTTGCAGCGGCAAAGCTGCTTCCTACGGCTTCAGGGGGCTCCTGGCGCCGAGAAATTTTGCCGCAAAGGTGCAAAAATCCAAGTCCCGAAGGAGTTTTGGGGGAGAACGTGCAGAAAATTGGAAAGGAGGGGGGAATGTTTCCCCATCCGACAGGAAAAATTGAAGCTTCCCATACCGGGAGTCGAACCCGGGCCGCCTGGGTGAAAACCAGGAATCCTAACCGCTAGACCATATGGGACGCGTTGAGAAACGGTGCACCCGCGCGCCCCAAAAGTCTACTCCCTCCCCGCTGACCGCCATAGGCAGTTTCGCCGGGCGCCGCTTTGCCGTTCCATGGGAGACACCGGGAATTACCGAGACTCATCGGGACCCCCCAGTAAGCGCCCCCGCCTTGCCAGAGAGACGCTGCCCTCAACCAACATGGCGGCCGGGGCTTCGGCTGCCCCGCGCCCGAATCACGTGACAACGGGGGTGCGCGCGTGCGCGGGGCGG
>NW_005054500.1:16505-25899 GCF_000277835.1 Geospiza fortis | reverse complement strand
AGGGGGAGGGGAGCCGGGGCTGTGTCAGCGCTTCCCCAGTACCGGGGGTGGGAGCGGCACTGGGATCGGCATTGGCATCGGGATTGGGATTGGCACTGATATTGGGATTGGCGAGTGGAGTGTGTGCGTGTGGGAAGCAGTGATCCAAGGTGGGCTTCTCTCTGCAGGTGTGTGATGCCAAGCACAGCCATGAAGAAAAAGGTAAGGACAGGGAGGAGAATCCTGTGTTTCCCTTCCCCATCCCCATCCATGAGCACTGTTTGTTGTCTCCATCCCTCAGCTGGGGCTCTGGTGCTTCTCAGGGTCAGCACTGCATCCTCTGCTGGAGGTGCCAGGCGTTAAACCCGGCTTTAATCCTGGCCTGGATGGGCTGGGTTAAACCCGGCTTTAATCCTGGCCTGGATGGGCTGGGTTAAACCCGGCTTTTATCCTAACCCGGCTTTAATCCTGGCCTGGATGGGCTGGGTTAAACCCGGCTTTAATCCTGGCCTGGATGGGCTGGGTTAAACCCGGCTTTAATCCTGGCCTGGATGGGCTGGGTTAAACCCGGCTTTAATCCTGGCCTGGATGGGCTGGGTTCCTGCAGAGCCTTCCCCGGCAGTTGCTGTTCCCCGAGTGCTGCTGGGGCTGTTGCAAAACCCTCTGCAAAACCCTGTGCTCAGGGAGGAGGATCTGCTCCTGTCCCTTCCCTGTCCCTGCCACCCTCCCGAGGTGTCCCAGGAGCCCCAATCCCCTTAGGGCTCCAGGAGGATGAAATGTAACACGTGGGGAAGGAGCAGCAGCTCTGGGCATGGCAGGGGTGGGTGTATCCCAGCAGGAGCACATCCAGAGCTCTTAAAGGAATATCTGGCTGCTTTTCCATGCTGAGGTGGGGTTGGGTTCCCTGCCTGGCTCTCCGTGCTGCTGTCTGACCCCTTTGCAACCTCTGCAGCCTAAACTTTGGGAATTGGGGCTGGTTTGGGCTGTGCCTCAGACTGGGATCGGGTTTCTGCCTGGGATTTTGTGCTGGTGCTGTGAAATAAGAGCTTGGCTGTTCCCTGGGCCCTGCTCAGGGGACAGGACAGGACAGGACAGCATCTGGGGGGCCTGCCCAGCCCTCCTGGGTGTGGAACAGCCAGGAACACTCCTTGTTGCCAAATCCTGGAGCCTGTGGGCAGCTTCCCTGTGGCCAGGGTGCTCCCAGCCCCGAGCTGCTGCAGGGATGAGCTGAGCACACAGCCCTGGGGAGCTGTGCCTTGCTTCTGTGCCCAGCTCCTGCCCTGCTGTGCAGGCTGGGCAGCACCCACTGGGCTGCTCTCCTGAAATCCCTCCTGGATGGCAGACTGGCAGGGCTGCTGCCAGGAGCTGCATTTGGCTTTGTGACTGGAACTTGTTTAACAGCTGGGTTTTGTGAGCAGGGCTGTGTTGGCTGCCACTGATGGGTTTGTTTTGTTTAATTTTTATTTTTAGATCACAGTGTAAAGCCTTGCCTGATGTGACTGTCTCTGGTGTGACTGTCTCCCCTCATCCCCACCCCCAGCAGCATTCCCTACTTTTTGGTGCCTCTCCTTTCCCCTGAGCTCTGCAGGGATGGGACATCATGGAGCCAAGAGTCTCCTCTGGAGGGGCATCACTGGAGCCACAAAGGGTCTCCCCTGCTCTGGGGATGCTGACCTGGCTTGTCTCATCTGCTTTTCCCTTTTTTTTTTTTGGTCTTCTGGCACCTGAAAGTGGGAATGTCCCTGGTATTTAGGGAAAAGAAAACCAGTCATGTTGTGGGAAGAGCAGTATTAGGAGGTCTTTAAGGTTCCTCTCAACCCTGTCTGGTTAGGACCGAGTGTTTGGGGTGGAAAACCAGGAGCTGAGGGGTTGTTTTTGGTCTGGAGGAGTTGAGACAAAACTGTTCCTCATCTTTAAAGTCCTTTGGTGCCACCAAAGCCATCAGGTGGGAGTGGCTGGGAATGGGGAGGCAGCTCCTGCTTTTCCCAAGTCCTGTCCACGTTTTTGGAGAAAAGTGACCAAGGCCAGCAGGGAGGTGGGATGACCATGGCCAGCAGGGAGGTGTGATGACCATGGCCCAGGGACCAAGGCCAGCAGGGAGGTGGGATGACCATGGCCAGCAGGGAGGTGGGATGACCATGGCCCAGGGACCACCCAGGAGTGGCTGGGATGTCTGTCCTGCTCCCCACGTGCTGCTCTCTGTCTCTCTCCTGGTGCATTCGCAGCTGGACTGTGCTGTGCTGTGTTCAGTGCCTTTGGCAGTGAGATGTCAGCTCGAGGGAGCTGGGGGGGACTCAGTGCTCTGTGGGAGCTCATTTTTCCTTCTTTCCCTGTGTGCAGGTGCTGCTGATGGGTAAAAGTGGGTCTGGCAAGACCAGCATGAGATCCATTATCTTTGCCAACTACATCGCCCGGGACACGCGGCGCCTGGGGGCCACGAGTAAGGAACTGCCCCATTCCCGCAGCTCCAGCCCTCATCAGGGGGTGGGGCCGTTCCCTGCAGCCATCCCCGGGTCCCTTGGGTGTGTCCCTGCAGCTGCCACACCCCGCTGGGAGCTTCGGGATCAGCCGGGGACAGGCAGGAAGAGGAGGGAAGGGAGAGGCAGCACTGGGATCGGCTTGGCTGCTCTGTTGTTCAACTTTCATCCTTAACTCCCTGTTTTGGGATCAGGAGGCAGCCTTTGCTGCTTTATTGTTCAACTTTTATCCTTAACTCCCTTTTTTGGAAGCAGCCTTTGGTGCAGCTACACCTGCCAGAGCCTCCTCTGTGTTGATGGAATGTTCCTGCTCCTGCAGGGATCTCCAGCACAGGGATCCTGCAATGCCCCCGTGGTTTTGGCAGGATGATGCACTGGGCTTAGTGAATGCCTTTCCTTTTTCCCTTTCCAAAGCCTTTGTTGGGAAAGAGCAAGAAGTGATTCCTCTGGGAGAGGCGGATGAGTTGTTGGGATCTGGTGCTTCTCACTGGGAGGGGCCTGTGTGGATTTAATGTCAGGGATTGGTGTAAATTTCCTCTTTGCCATGAATTTGGCCTCTTCCTGAAGTTTACATTCCCTGTGTTCCTGGTTTATTTTGTCAGGGATGGCTTAAAGCCCTGCACAGTCATTCCTACAGTATCCCAGGGATCAGGGAATGTGTGAGTGAACAGGAACACTCACTGCACTTCTCAGGAGAGCAGTGGGCAGGGAGGCCTGAGTTCCTCTGGGAAATGGGGTTTTGGTGGGATTTAACAAACTGGGGCTGCTTTGTGAGGAATGCCCATCCCTGGAAGTGTCCAGGGCCAGGCTGTATGGGGCTTGGAGCAGCCTGGGATAGTGGAAGGTGGCAGGGGCTGGAATGAGGGCTTTAATCCCTTCCAGCCCAAACCATTCCATGATTTGGTGCTGATTTCCATGATTTTTGGCTGCCCAAGCTCTGCCCTGGGTGTGTGGTGCAGTCAGTGAGCTCCTGCTGTCTCTTTGCAGTTGATGTGGAGCATTCCCATGTCAGATTCCTGGGAAACCTGGTGTTGAACCTGTGGGACTGCGGAGGGTAGGTACTGATTATTCCTGGCCCAGCCTTTGGGGGAGGCTCTGGGGAATCAGGGTGGGTGGAGCAGGGTGGATTCTCCTCCCCCTGGGATGAGGTGGTGCCGAGGGAATGCTCCTTCTCCTGCTGTCCTGAGGTGCTGGAGTTGCTCACTCCAGTTCCATCCAGGTGGGATTTGTGCAGAGAGGCCATGCTGGAGGTTGATCCTGTGGCTCCTGGAAGCAGCTGTTTTCAAGGAATGCTGTCCCCTCCTCAGCTCCATGGCCTCTGGACCATCTCAGTCATGTTCAGCCAGAGTTAAAGGAGATTTAATCCTGGGATTTAAGGCTGAACTGATGCTTTGGGTCACGTTTCACCTGTTCCTGCTGCTGTGGGCTTTCACAAAGAGCTCCTGAAAGCCAGCCTGGGGCCAGAAGCAGCAGCACATGAGGGAAGCTTTGGTTTCCTGTGGGACTGGGGTGGCTGGTGCTCTCCAGGAGCATCCAGCTTTCCTTGGGAATGCCCAGGGCACGCAGCTCCAGCCTGGCCTCCCCAGTGGGGGCTGCAGCTCCAAATCCCAGCCTGGCCCTCCTGGCAGGAGGAGCTTCCCACAAACCCAGCATGCCAGGCAGGAGCTGCCCTAAGGGAGTGTCCTGCTCTGCCCCCTCAGCCAGGACACCTTCATGGAGAACTACTTCACCAGCCAGAGGGACAACATCTTCCGCAACGTGGAGGTGCTGATCTACGTGTTCGACGTGGAGAGCAGGGAGCTGGAGAAGGACATGCACTACTACCAGTCCTGCCTGGAGGCCATCCTGCAGAACTCCCCCGATGCCAAGATCTTCTGCCTGGTGCACAAGATGGACTTGGTGCAGGAGGACCAGCGGGATCTGGTGAGGAGCTGGCGGTTGCCATGGAAATGCATCCCTCATGCCCTGCGGGTCACACCTCAAAGGCAGCCCCTCGGGGCTGTTCCTCGAAGGCTTTCTCAGATCTCCTCAGAGCTTTTCCTGCCTTCTTTTAAAGTGTGTCATCCTGGAATCCAGTGGAGAGCAGCAGTGCTGGTTTTTAGGGACAAGAAAAGCCTTTCCTGCCTGGTTCCAGAGCTCCCAGCACACCTTGGTTCCTTCCAACCCAAACGATTTTGGGATTCTCCAGCAAGACATCCCTGGCCCTGCTGCTCCCTGGGAGGGTTCCTGGCCACTCTTCCCTGCAGTGTCCCAGAGATCCATGTGAAATTCATCCCATAAATCCATACAGCAGCCACAGCACAGGCAGGAACATTTCACTCAATCCCTCAACTCTCTTTGCTCCCCAGATTTTTAAGGAGCGCGAGGAAGACCTGAAGCGCCTTTCCCGGCCCTTGGAATGTGTTTGTTTCAGAACTTCCATCTGGGATGAGACCCTTTACAAGGTTGGTGCAGCTTCCTCTCCACATCTGCCTTCCCACTGGGAGCAGAGCAGGAGGAGGATCCCTGGAGCTGCTGCTGGTGTGTTCAGCTCTGCAGCTGCTTCTGCGGGGTGTCAGTGAAACCCAAATGAATCCTGGGTTTATTAATTAATTTTTAAAAGTCAGGAGTGTGTGTTAAATATCAGGAACTTGGCAGACAGGCATCTAAATATCCCCCTGGCTCTGGGAAGGATGAGTTTGCCACTGCCCCACACCTGGGTCAGCAGCTGGGCAGGGAGGGGAGGCTGAACTTGGAAAATCTGAGTGTGGATGAGCACAGATGTTGATCCCAACATCCCCCAGCCCCTCCTGTGCTTGTTCCTGGCCTGTTGGGATAAGGTGGAACTTTGTTTGGGTCAGGGATGAGCTGCCAAGTGTCCATCTGCGTGCTGACCTTGCTCAGGATTAAAAATCTCTGTGAACTCGAGTGGGAGAAGGAGACAGAAGCATTCCCAACTTAAAGCAGGGATGATTTTAGTCTGTTCAGCAGCACTGTAGTTGCTCTGCCTGCTGGAGAAGAACTGGAGCCAGGGAAGGGTCTCCTCAGGTCTGGGCTCCCTCTGGGACCTGGGCATGGAGGGTGGAGAAGCTTCTCAGCCTTGCCCAGGCTGTCAGCACCCAGAAGTGCCAAAAATCCCTCTGGGAGCACATTTCTCACAAGGGGCTGAGGAGAGGAGCTGGTGGGACGTTTCTGTGTCTCCCTGTGCAGGCCTGGTCCAGCATTGTCTATCAGCTGATCCCCAACGTGCAGCAGCTGGAGATGAACCTGAGGAACTTTGCTCAGATCATCGAGGCAGATGAGGTGCTGCTGTTTGAGAGAGCCACATTCCTGGTGAGTTCCTGGCATGGATTCCCTGGATGGAGCTTCCCTTTCCCTCCCCTCTGCTCTGGAGCCAGGCAGGAAGAGCTGGGGGTGCTCACCTGGAGAGGAGAAGCTCCAGGGAGAGCTCAGAGCCCTGCCAGGGCCTGAAGGGGCTCCAGGAGAGCTGCAGAGGGACTGGGGACAAGGGATGGAGGGACAGGACACAGGGAGTGGCTCCCACTGCCAGAGGGCAGGGATGGATGGGATATTGGGAATAGGGAATTGTTCCCTGTGAGGGTGGGCAGGCCCTGGCACAGGGTGCCCAGAGCAGCTGGGGCTGCCCCTGGATCCCTGGCAATGCCCAAGGCCAGGCTGGAGCACCTGGGACAGTGGGAGGTGTCAGGTTGGAACTGGATGAGCTTTGAGGTCCTTCCAAGCCAAGCCATTGTGGGATTCCATGGAAGTTGGGAGGTGCCAGCCCCAGTGCAGAGTGCCCTGATCCAGGCCTTGGGATTCTGAAAGCAGCTGCTGGGACCCTGTGGCCCATGGGAGCATCCCAAAATTCCCCCTGCAGCAGCTGAGTTGAGCTTTGGTTGGGGTTTCCTCTTGCAGGCTCTGGGAGTGTTTCATGTCCCCATTGTGGTGGGACTGCTCTGAGAATCCCCCTCTGCACAGGGCAGGAACCTTTTGTAGCTTCACAACCAAACCTTTTCACTTCCTCCTGCTGGGGCATTTGAGCTGGACCTGATTTCTTTTGGTTTTTGATGTTCTGCAAATCCAGAGCATGGATGGGGGGTCAGCCATGGGATTGTGATGCTTTTCCAGGTCCCTGTGCTCCCAATCCCTCTGCAAAGGTGCTGGATAAAACCCCTCTTGGTGCTTGGCTATATTCCTGATTGCTGGGCTGGGCTCTTCACACTTTGCACCAAACTCTTGCTGAGCTGAAGGAAATACTTGAATTATTTGGAGTGTTTTCCTTGCTGGTGATTTGGAAATGATGGAGGGAATTTGGGAAAGGAGCCATGACTTTTTTTTCCTCCTTAAACTATCAGAAACAAACACTTGCCATGCCTGGCAAGTTCTGCTTTTTTGACCTTCTGGAGATAATGAATAGTTCCACCTTAGGGTGTGTGACAGTGTGATTGTTACAAGGACATTTTTAACTGAAAGAAATTATCTTTGCTTCAAAAATTGTGTGCTTAATTTAAGTGCAATGGTGACTTCTTAAAAACCTCCTCCCTTTTTTTTCATATACTTAAACATTCTCAGGGCTCTCTTCTCTTGAAGGGAAATCTTCCTGTGAAAATCTCTTTGGGAAATCTTATTTTGAAAACTTTATTTTGAAATTGTGTTTAAATTGTAGTGAAAAAACCTCATCTGGGAAGTCTAGGAAGGAAATTGAACACTGGGAACTGCAAGTCTTGAATGTGGCTAAAACTGTGCTTGTGGGAATAATTATGCAAGTTTAAAAAGTGATGGGTTTAAGGTGGTTAAGGGAAAAAAAGAGGGAAAAAACCCTAAATGTGACTCCCTGAATAGAGCAGTTTCAGATCCCTGTGCAAGGGCTCCTGTCATGTCCAGTGAGCTGATTTGGGGATTGTGAAGAGTTCAAAGCAGCTGGCCTAAGGTTTTGAAGAGGTTCCTGTCGGGTTTGCTGTGGGGATGGAGCTGTGTGGGCAGGAAATGCAGCTCTCACTCCATGTGGCTGAGCAATAAAGGGCTGGGGCCACCAGCTCGGTGGGAATGTTTATGGAGATGTTTTCAAGGGTTCCTAAAGCCCTTCAGACCCTCTGGGTGTTGGCATCAGGGCTGCTCCCTCTGCTCTGCCTGGAGTCTTGGAGAAGGAATTCCCAAGGACCCAGCTACCTTTGAGCTGCTTCTCTTGGGGAGGAGCAGCTTGGTTTGGCTTTGGGATCACTGCCTGTGCAGAATGGGAGGGAAAATCCATCCCAGCACTCAGCCCATTCCTGAGGTGATGGACACATTTTTTACTCTGTTTCCACCTATTTTGGGACCAAGATGTGAAGCCCTCAGGGGACAGTGGTGTCACCTGGCAGGTCTGTGCCATCCTTTGTGTGCTGATCCTGTCACTGAGCTTCTCCACCAAAGCACCAAAGAATTTCTGTAAAACTGCCAAGACCAGTCAGCCAAAGGCAGAGGGGATCCTCCCTGCTGCCCAGGCATTCCCAGAGCTGCTGTGGGAGGGCTGGGCTGGAATCCTGACTGGCTCTGCCTGTGCCCCTCTCCAGGTGATCTCCCACTATCAGTGCAAGGAGCAGCGGGACGTGCACAGGTTTGAGAAGATCAGCAACATCATCAAACAGTTCAAGCTGAGCTGCAGGTGAGCTGCTCCCATCAGCACTGGGGATGTCAGGGCTATTCCAGCTCTTTCCAGAGAATCCCAGTTTGACTCCTCAGCAGCTGGAATGCCAGGGTGGAATATTGCTGGAGCACAAATCATTTAAATGTTAATTTAATGCTCGTGGTGGGAGAGCTTTGGTGCTGTTTTGTTCCAGGTCTCCTCCTTCTGGATCAAGGCAGGAGAATTCCAGGGCTGAAGTGATCAGAAGTGTTTCTCTTGGAAACTGGGAATGGAGAGCTCTGCTCCAGCCCAGGCCCACAGGGCTGCCTGGGGAGAATGGGGCTTGCAGGCACTGTTTATCCCTGTTCTCAGTGGAAAAGTGGGAACCTTGGCTTTGCACAGCCCTCAGGCTCCACTGCCAGGTTAATTGTGAGGGTGTGTGGAGCTGGACAGAATGGAGAAGTTTCTGGGGGGGGGTTTACAGATGTTCAGATATCTCCAGATATTCCCATTTTATGCTGATTTCTGCTGCTCATCCAGAGTGTCCAGCTGGGAATGGCTGAGCCCTGGTATCCATGGGGAGCAGGCCTGGTCAGGGGGGTTGTGTCTGGAATTTCCTTCATTCAGTGCACAAGCAGCTGATATTGTTCTCATTTGGCCCCAAACTGAGGAATTTGCCTTTAAAACCAAGCCCAGCCAAGGCCCTGCTGTAACCACACCTTACCAAGTGGGAATTCCAGCTCCTCCTTGTTCCCAACAGCTCAGATCAGGGAATTTTGGCCATGTGGGCACAAAAGCTCTTCATTCACTCTTTTTCTCCCCTTTATTTCCTTGTTTTTCAGTAAGCTGGCAGCTTCTTTCCAGAGCATGGAGGTCAGGAACTCCAACTTTGCTGCTTTCATTGACATCTTCACATCCAACACCTACGTGATGGTGGTCATGTCAGACCCCTCCATACGTAAGTCAGAGCCAAGAGAAACCTGCTTGGGGCAAAAAAAAACCCAAAAAAACCCTCAAAAAAGGTGTAATGAGTCCAGTTTAAACAGTGTTTCTCTTGGAAAATGAGTTAAGAGGGAGGGATTGAGTGTGAGCAGGACCCTGCAGAGGTGGTGGTGGCACAGCTGAGCTGCTGCTGCTGTCATAGGGAGCCACCAAACCAGACCTGGCTGAGCAGGTCGTGCCTAAAGCCTATTTTGGGCAGTTGGGAGCTGGCAGCCTCGGTGATTTTTGGGGAGGAAGCAGAGCTGGCTCATGTTTGGGTGTTGCTGGGCTGTCTTGGGTGGACAGGCTCTAATTTTAGCAGCCTCTATTTATCCCAAGGAGGAGCTGCAGCAGTGCCAGCCCGCAGCCCCCG
>NW_005054500.1:13443-16459 GCF_000277835.1 Geospiza fortis | reverse complement strand
CAGGGACACTGCCCAGCACTGTCCAGGCCTGCTGCTGTGCTTTCCCTGCCCTCCTCCCTTGGGGAATTAGGGACACTGTGGGATCCCTGGGCATTGCTGGGCTGGGGAGCAGCTCTGGGAGGAGCAGCTGTCCCTGGGAGAGGCTTTTCCTCATGTTCTTCTGGGATCAGCCCTGACCATCCCACGTTAAATTTGCCCAGACCATCCCACACTAAACTTTGCCCAGACCTTCCCATATTAAATTTTGCTCAGACCATTCCATGCTGAATTTTGCCTAGACCTTCCCATGCTTAATTTTTACCCATCCCACATGAAATTTTGCCCAGACCTTCCCACGTTAAATTTTCCCCAAGCCATCCCAGATCAAATTTTGCCCAGATCTTCCCCCATTGAATTCTACCCAGATCATCCCACCTTAAACCTTGCCCAGACCATCTCACATTAAATTTTTCCCTGCCCAAAATCCCCCTGTGGATTTTGCCTGGCTTGGGAGCAGCAGGATGCACCCAGCCCCTGCAGACAGAGCTGTTGGAGCCAGGCAGCCCTGAGGCCATGGTGACTCTCACCCTTTTAAACTTCTTTTTATCTCCCCTGTCCCTTTTCCTTCGCAGCTTCCGCGGCCACGCTGATCAACATCCGGAACGCCAGGAAACACTTTGAGAAGCTGGAGAGGGTGGATGGACCAAAGCACAGCCTGCTCATGCGCTGATCCCAGGCACCGGGGCTTTGGGGGGAGAAAAAACAGACCAGGACTACTTTTTAGGAGAATCTAACACTGTCCATGTCTTTGTTGGGCTTTGAAATGAGTGTGCTGCTTGTTTTTTCTCCTCATCACGTTGGACACTAGAGCTGGGGGCTGGCCGGATCCGCCGCGGACCTTCCCGGATTCCCTGGCACGGGAGGGTGGGGAAGGAGGCAGGAGGGTGAAGTGCCCGCAGGGGGTGTGGCAGAGCCCTCCTGGATGCGCGGCTGCCGGCTGATGGGATATTTACTGTTTCCTTGGATGGTTGCTAGAATAAGTTTATAAATTTCTCCTCATCTTTGGTCATGGAAATAAACTTTTGCTACCAGGGATTTCAGATCTGAAAGCTTTGCAAAGTGGGTTTGATTTCTCCCGAATCCCGAGGCAGCTTTGGCAAGCAGGAGCTGTAGGGGCTGGGTGACTCCTTTTGTGGTTTTGGGGGGATTTGGCTGCAAGCCGTTCCAGAGTTTCACTGGGAATCGCTTGGCAGCATCTCCCTCCCTTTATTCTCTCTTGCTGCATCAAATTACTGTGTAAAAAAGGGTGTGGTGCCTCCGTGCCTGGCTCTTCCCTGTATCCCTGCCCACACACCCGCTGGGAGGGGACAAATCCTCCGGGCCGAGTCCGGGAGTGGCAACGAGGAGCTAAAAGGGCCGGAGGACCTGAGTCCAGGGGAGAAGTCCACCGGGGCGAGTCCAGGAGTGGGAATGAGGAGCTAAAAGGGTTGGAGAACCTGAGGGCTCCGCACAAGAGCTCCCAGCCCCGCTCCACGCTCCGGGAATTCCACACCCGCGTCTCGCACCGCCCACCCGGCAGCTGCCGGGCCTCGGGCTGGGGGAGTTCATGGGAATCGTCCCCGAGGGAGAGGAGCTGCTCCAAGGGAGGCCCTGGGGAGCTGTGAATGGCCGGGCAGTGGCTGACGTTGAGTTCCCCGGGGTGCAGGTGTGGCATACCTGGAGTGGGAATCGTGGAACAGCCCTGACACAGCCGCTGTTCCCCCTTGGAGCTGCCCCGTGCCTGGGATCAGCCCCTGCTGGGAATGTCACAGCTTCCCACACTCCAGCCTGCCCCGGAGCAAGAGGATGATGCTGTGTTGGAGCCTCTGGAATATCCCATCCCACTGGGAAGGGCTTCGGGAGAGGCGGCGGTTGCAGGAGCTTTGGGCACCTGCTGGGAGCTGTGGGAATGCTGCTCATTGCCATGGTGACAGGGGTGCCGCTGGGTTTCCTTAGGGCATGAAGCACAGCAGCACATGGAAGTGGGATGGTGTCAAAGGGGAGTGTGGAGTGGGGGGCAGGTGACACAGAGCTGTGAGGGACAAATGGCCGGAGCTGTCAGGAGCCAAATCCTGGCCAGGCTGGAGCTCCTGGGACAGTCCCCCAGTGGGCTTGGAGTAAAGTTCTGCTGTTCTCCCACTCCAAATCCCTTTTCCTGAAGTGCACGGATCTGGGGGCTCTGTGGGAATCAGCCTGGTCCTTTTGCTGTGGCTGAGGTGCCACTGTGCTCATCGAGTGACAGCCTGTGACAAACACGGGTGGCTGTGTCACAGCCCCTGCCCTGCCTGCTCCCATGGCACCGAGGTGTGTCCTTTGTCCCTTCCCAAGGCAGATCCCAGGCCTTTTTGGGAGCCTGGGGTCGGTAGCTGCTCTGGCTCCTTCCATTCTGAGCAGGGAGATTTGGGAGATCAGGCTCAGCACCCTCTTCCCACTTTCTCTGGCAGCTCCCGCCCTCAGAAAAAATAAAAATTGATGCCTGCTCCAGATGTTTCTCACACAAACATCCCAAACCTGGATGAGGTGGCCGTGATCCAGCCTTTTCCTTCAGCACTTGACCTTGTAATGAGGAGAAACCTGATGCCATGTGTCACTGAGATCCTGAATAAATCCCCCCTTGGCCCAGTTCCTTTTCCCAGGAGCTGCTCTGGGGCCCAGGATGAGTTCTCTGGGACAGGCTCTGCTCCCTGGGGCTGCCTTGGAGCAAATTCCAGATTTTTTGACCATTTCTTTCTTGCCTTGGAGCATGGATGGCTCCAGTGGGGTCAGGCCCAGGCTGTTTCCCCCAGGATGAGCTGTGTAGGGTCAACAGTTCCTGAGGGTCTCCCTGGAGATGCTTCCACTTGTTTTTCCTCCTTAGTGGCACAGAATTGTCCCCAGGAGCTGCTGGGGGGGTGGACATGGGGCTGTGGTGGCCACACTCTGCTGTCCAGCTGGAACCAGCTCCTCCAACCCATCCAGGGGTCACGGAGTCTCCAAAGTCACCCTGAACTGTCCCTGC
>NW_005054500.1:12490-13433 GCF_000277835.1 Geospiza fortis | reverse complement strand
CTGCTGAACTGTGCCTTGGGCACCTCGTGAGGAGCATCTGCACCATTCCCTGCCCCTCCTGCCCAAATCCATCCCTGGGGAGAAGGAGAGGGGGCCTTGGGGGCAACCCCTGCCCTGCTCCCCCATTTCTTCTGTGCTTTTTGGGAGGTCACCTGTGCCTGCTGCTGGTCCTTCAGCTCGGTGACACTGGGCTCGGGGTGCTTTGGGTGCAGGGCCCCCAAAAGCTCCCCAGGGAAAGTTGGCCGAGGGAGGGTCCCTACCTGAGCCTGTCCTGGGGCCTCCCTGGTGTTTCCTGAGGAGGGAGAGGGGTTTTTTTGCCAAAACGAGGTCGGTTTGGTGCTGGTTGCGTATGGTGTGGTGGCTTGGCAGAAGTGGGTGTCACGGGGGTCCCTCCTCACCCTGGATGAGCTCTGTGTGTGCCAAGGTCACCGCCTTGGTGGCCATGACCTGCTCCTGGAGTCACCCCTGGCAGGGACATCGTGAGTAGGGGACACCTGGCTGAGTCCCCATCCGCAGGATTTCCCATCCCTGGGGATGAGCTGGGTCAGGGCTGGGGGCAGGGGGTTCTGGATTTGGGGGGTTATGGGGGTGATTAACCCAGCCTGGCAAACTCAGAGCAGGGTGGGGACATCTCAAGGCTGGGGACACCGCGAGGCTGGAGACACAGCGATGGGAGGAGCCATGTCCCTTGGGACCAGGGCTGGAAAACCAGGGGGGTCCAGGGAGCGTGGGGGTGGATTCCCACTGGCAGTTCCACCCCAGACCCCCCCAGGAAGGGGCCAGGGGACCCCCAGAGCCCCCCACGGCTGCAGCCCCTGGAGAGGCTCCCCCAGCTCTGCCGGGACCCTGCCACCCTGGGAGACCCCCCCGGGGTGCTGAGGGGGTGCCCCACACACCTGGGGGGCTTGGGAGGCAGGGACGGGGGCAGTGCAGGCAGCGCCCC
>NW_005054500.1:7701-8954 GCF_000277835.1 Geospiza fortis | reverse complement strand
GACTGCAGCCAGCCCCAGGCCGAGCCCGTCGATCTCTCCCTCAATAAATCCAAGGTGGCTCCAGCCTCGGCCCCGCCGCCACCGCCCTCCACCTCGGTCCAGTCTTCCCCCATGCTGGTGGCTCCCCCGCTTCCCGCTCCCAGCACCGTGTCCATCCCGCCCTCCGGTCTCAGCTCCACCTCGGCCATCCCGGCTGTCCTCTCACCCGGCTCCATCCTGGCCTCCACGCAGGGCAGCGGCGGGCAGCAGATCCTCCACGTCATCCACACCATCCCCTCCTTCTACCTGCCCAGCAAGATGGGCAACCTGCAGACCATCCCCGTGGTGGTGCAGTCCCTCCCCGTCGTCTACACCACCGTGCCCACGGACGGCGTCACCGCCATTACCGTGCCCCTCATCGGGGGGGACGGCAAGAACGCTGGGTCTGGTAAGGGCACCTGGGCGGAACGCTGGAATCTGGGGGGTGGAGGGTGTCTGTCCTGCCTCGTGGAGGGGCAGCCTCGAGGGGGATCTCATTTTTCACTGTGGAGTGTCCCTGCCACTGCTGTGTGCCACTTTCATACAAAGCCTCTCAGCCCCCAGCCTGTGCCCCCCAGGGGACATGGGGAGGGCAGGGACACACAGGGCATGGCACTGCCTGTTCTCCACCCATCCTGCTGCTGGCAGCCTGCCCTGCCCTTCCCACTGGCTGCCTGCTGCCAGCAGCTCTGCTTTCAGCCCAGCTGCTCTCTGTGCCCCCCACAATCCCCTTTCCCAGGACATTCCCAGCTTCCCACCTTATCCAGGATGGGGGACCTGGATCTGCCCTGCTCTGGGCAGGGGCAGGCAGCCAAAAGTGGTGCCCCCAAGTTGTTTTCTCCCTTTGGGGGTTCTCCATCTACCCAGTTGGATTTTATTCTCTGTAGGGACAGGCTGTGCCAGGAGCACTGCAGGAGCAGGGGGAAGGCTGCACCCTGATGTGGGGTGGATGTTTTGGGGGTGTCTCTGTTCTGTGCTCACCCCTCGCCTCTCTGTGCCCTAAAGCTTTTCTTTCCCGGACCCCTCCAGTGAAAATGGACCCTGGCTCCGTGTACCCCATGGACATGAACAGCGACAGCGAGGACAGCGCCTCCGAGAGCGGCCCGGCGCCCTTCCAGGACCTGCCGAGAGAGTGAGTGTCCTCCTGCCTGTGCCTCCCCTCCCTTTATGGCCCTGAGCCCCCCCTGAGCCCCCCTGAGCCCCCGTGGGCTGCGGGCCGTGGCTCAGCTCTCCCT
>NW_005054500.1:7279-7687 GCF_000277835.1 Geospiza fortis | reverse complement strand
CAGGGCCGACTCCCCGGACCTGAAGAAGCGGCGCATCCACCAGTGCGACTTCGAAGGCTGCAATAAGGTCTACACCAAAAGCTCCCACCTCAAAGCCCACCGGAGGATACACACAGGTAGGGCTGGGATTGGTGTCCCTGCATTCCCCATGGGATGGTGCTGTGGCCCTGGGTGGCCCTTTGGGAGTGCTGGGTGGGGGTGCCGAGGGATTCCCCGTTGGGAATTCCTGTGAAGGCTTTGGGGGCTCGTTGTGGCGGTGCTGACCCCTCGGTGCTCCCCTGCACAGGCGAGAAGCCCTACAAATGCACGTGGGAAGGCTGCACCTGGAAGTTCGCCCGCTCGGACGAGCTCACCCGGCACTTCCGCAAGCACACGGGCATCAAACCCTTCCGCTGCTCGGACTGCGAC
>NW_005054500.1:4484-7197 GCF_000277835.1 Geospiza fortis | reverse complement strand
CCGCTGCAGGAGCCCCGCCGGCACGGCACGGGACGGCAAACAATGGATTCTGGGCTGCTGCCCCTTCTCTCTTGACCCCAGCTGTTTTTATTCCTGGGTTTGTCCTCGCCTGGAGGCTCCTTGACTCCTCACCTGGAATTCACCCAGCAGCTGCCTCCGGCTCTTCAGCCTCCTGCCCGTTGTTGTGCCCCGTGTGCTCCCTGTCCCTCCCAGTGCCTGGGAGCCGTGGCAAGGACGGGGGGCAGGGGGTGATGGGCGCCCCTGGAGGAGCTGATGGCCAGTCCTGCTCCATCCCCAGACTGTCCCAGCAGGAGAAGGGACATCACCTCTCTGTGTGTCCCTGAGCACGTGCTGGGCTTCATGGGAAGTGCTGGATGTGCAGAGAACCAGGAGGAAAAGAGGAATCAAGAAAGGGGGAAACAACCCAACAGTGACCCACAAACAAGACCACCATCACCACCACACAAATGGAAACTTTGTGGAACATGGAACTTTTCTTTTATGGAATTCTACAAGGGGGTGGGACAGGGTGGGGGGGACGAGGGCCAGCAGCTCTCGGGTTTTTTGGAAGACTCTGGGCCACTTGAAGTGTTTCTAAGTTAAACCAGCGGCTGTGGCCACATGCTTTGCTTTTTAATAATGGTTTTTGAGGAGTGTTTCTTCATCATCCCCAGCCAACCCCCCTGGTTGCTGGGAGGGTGTCAGGATTTGGGGTTGGATGCTCTGAGCTGTTGGGTGATGGGGACCATGACACCTCCCATGCTCAGGGCAGTCTCTGTGTGGAGCTCCCAGACTCCCTCTGAGCTGGTGCTTTGCCCTGGCTGTGTGGGGATGGGGGAACTGGTGTGAGGAGGGGCTGGGGGAGCACTTCAGGGACCTGTGACCCCTGAAAACAACTCACAGCTGCTTGGGAAAGTGCTTTTCCTCAGCTTCCCATCCACCAGCCAGATGTGCCATGGGCAGAGCTTGTCCCTGGCCTGAGGTGGTCCCTGACCCCATGGCCTGAGGGAGAGTCTGGCTGGGCACAGGTGAAGGGCTGGGACTGCCCCTGGCACAGCCACCCCACCCTGCAGGCCTGGGCAGGAAAGCTGCCAGGTGGGAAATGCCTGTTCAAACCTATTAATGGCAAGAGGCACTGTAGGAATAGCATGGATTGGCCTGGGTGGGTGAGGATGTCACCTCCCACAGGGGACAGGGACAAGGCAGAGCTGTTCAAGGCATTCTGTGTCCAGAGGATGGACCAAGGGAGTCCCAGTGCCCTGAGCTGGACGAGCAGGACTGCAGGAATGATCTTGAATGAACTTGTGCAGGATCTCCTGCTCCAGCTGGATCCCTCCAAATCCCTATGGGACCTGGTGGGATTCATCTGAGAATCCTCCAAGAGTTGCTGATGCCATCACAAAGCTTCTCTTGATGATTTTGAATGGTCTTGGGACTCCAGGAGGTCCCAGCTGGCTGGAAACTGGGGACTGTTGTCCTGATTTTTCAGAAGCGCAAGAAGGAGGACCCTGGAACCCAGAGGCCTGTCAGTCTCACTTCAGTGCCCAGTAAAATCATGGAAAAGATGAAGTACTGGAAGACACCTGGAGAACAACCCAGTCATTGGTCACAGCTCCATGAGGGAAAAGTGCTGCTTGTCCAGCCTGATTTCCTTCCACAACAGGGTATCCCCAGCAAAGCTTTGATCCTGTCTCTCCCAGGGTCCTTCTGGACAAAATTGTCCAGGCTGCAGCTGGATAAACACATGGGATGGGCAGCAGCTGGCTCCTGGGTTGGGCACAGAGGATGACAGAGTGGGGTGACACCAGCCTGGCACCTGTCATTACTGGGGTGCCACAAGGCTCCAGCCTCATCCCAGTTCTCTTCATCATCCTGATGAACAACCCAGATATAGAACTCTAAGGAATATTAAGGAAAAAAAAAATATCTAAATTCCTCAGTTGAAGCTTTTTGGGGATTTTGCATGAAAGATGTCCCATTCCAGGGAGAAAAATTACAAAGAAAAGATAAAAAATACTCCTTACAGAAATGAAAAAATCCTACTTTTGGAGGATTTGGGAATTTTGTCACCATTTGAAAAGCCCCGTGGCGCCACCTGGGCTCGGCCGAGGGTGGAGCTTCTTAAAGGGCCCGGCCCGGCCCCGCCCGCAGCACGGCCAGCGGGACCGAGGGACAGCCGAGGGACAAGGGGGACCCCGAACCCCACCCGGGACACGCGTGGGGCTCCCGGCATGAGGTGCCACGGGGACCCCCTGCCCAAACCGGCTCCTCGTCACCCCCGGCACTGCCCCGGGACCCCGGGGCTCCCCTGCACGCACCTGTGGGCACCCTCGGGGGTGTCCCTGGGGGTGCTGTGGGCACCCTCAGCCAGAGACTGGGGGTCCCTTGGGGGCACAGGGTGCTAGCAGTGTGTGTCAGGGTTTCCTCTGGGGGCACGGGGGGGCTCTCGGGAGGTGCCCTTTAGGGGGACAGGGCGCTCTTTGGGGGTGCTGTCACCCTGTGTTAAGGTGCAGGGTGGCACTTTGGGGCATCAGGCTCTGTGCTCGCCTTTTTTGGGGTGCTGGTAGGCAAAGCCATGCTCGGGGGGACCCTCCCGTCCTTCATTGCCCAGGTTGGTCATGGGGTGCCCCCCCCATCCTGAGCACCCCCGGCGCCCCGCAGTCCGTGTGTGGGGCTGGGACCCCGGCAGTGCCCGGGGGCTGGGTGGGCGCTG
>NW_005054500.1:2992-4314 GCF_000277835.1 Geospiza fortis | reverse complement strand
TCACACGGGTGAGGAGCCCCAAAAATGCCCGTGGGAAGGCTGCACCTCGGAGTTCTGCAGGCACGGGGACGTCAAACCCTTCCGGTGCTCGGGCTGCAGCTCCTCCGCTCCGAGTGCCATGGCAGGGATTGCTGGCACAGGGGGAATGGGGGGACAGCCCCCAGATCTCGGGAGGAGCTGCAGAGGTCTGGGGGTCACACAGGGTCCTGTGCCAAACACCCGTGACAAAGGGACAGCGTGTGTGGGTCCTGCCACACAGGAGCAGGTGCCCACCCCTCCCCAAGGGCTGGCCCTGCCATCCCGGGGATCCAGGCTGTGCTTCTTCCCGGCCTCCTCCTGGGTGAGGCCCTGAGGGCTTTCAATTGCTCTGAGCAGCCCCACTTGAGATCCCCACCCACACCCCTGGGCCCATTTAAGCTCAGCCTGGGGCCTCCCGCTGCTCTCTGTGCTGTCCTGGAGCTCTCTGAGGCACTTTCCCCGCTGGCTCTCACCGTGACCTGCCCCATCCCTGTCACCTGGGCCTGTCCTGCAGCACGTGCCCAGGGCAGGGTGACCCCCAGGGAGGGCTGTGCCACCCCTGTCTGGGCACAGGTGGTCCCTGAGCCTCAGCAAAGCCCCTCTGGCAGTGGCTGCCAGACCCTGTGGCGTGAGTGGCACATCCAGCTCCACATCCCCTGGGAATTGGTGGAGCCCAGAAAACCCTTCTGGTTGTTTTCCAGGCTTGGCAAAGGTCCAAGGCTGGGGTTTGGGGGGAAAAAAGGCCGATTTCATCTCCCTCCTTGGCGCCCTGAATTTTTGTCCTGGAGACTCAGCTCAGCCTCAGGCCTTTCCATTTCCTCACCTCCCTCCTCCTCTCCCAGGAACTCCTGGAGCAGCTGCTCCATCTCCCTGCCTCCCAGTGCTCCCCCACTGCCTGACTGCGGCTACTGGGGGCTTTCCCATCTCCTCTGGGCTCTTTCCCCACGCCCTGCCTGCACTTTTCCATGGCTGGCAGTAGAATTTAGCAATCCCCGAACTGCTTCCCTGCCGAAGGAGCAGTGACTGGGAGGGGTTCTGCAGCCTGCTGGGGGGTTCCTGCCGGCTGGTGGCCCCCCCGTGTCCCTTGGGGACAGTGGGGTGGTGGTGCCCTGGCTCTGGGATCCCCGCGGTCCCTGCGGACGGCTCCTTGTCCCTGTCCCTGTCCCTGTCCCTGTCGGGGGTGCCGGGGCCTCTCCGCCCGCCCGCCCGGCACTGCTCAGACTGGTTTAGCAAGTGGATGGGACGGGGCGGCCGCTTTTCCTTTGAAGGGCTCCCGGGAAGCATTTGATGGCTGGGAACCTCCC
>NW_005054500.1:0-2882 GCF_000277835.1 Geospiza fortis | reverse complement strand
GGGGCTCCTGCAGGGAGGGAAGAGCTGCTGCGGGAGGGAAAATGGGCCAGGGACCCCCAGGCAGGGCCGGGCCCCTTCCCCAGCCCCCCCTCCTGGGTGGGACCTCAGTGGGGGCTCTGGGGGTCCCTTGGGAGCCAGCCCAGTGCTGAGGTGTGAGGGTGGCTGTGGGGATGCTGGGGACAGGCTGGAGCTGCCTCTGCCTGTGCCTGGGGTCATGTGGGGAGTGGGAGCTGAGGTTTGCGTCCCAGCCTGATCCAGGTTTCCTCAAAATTCGGTGCCTTTCTTGCCTTTTAGCTGAAGTCTCTGTAATCCGGGGCTTCACCTGCCTCCTGCTCCCTTGTGAGAGGAAGGAGGGTCTGGCTGTCCTTCCTCACCATTCCCATGGATCCCGGGGTGCCGGGATCCGGGATCAGGGGTTGGCTCCCCAGTTCTCCCCAGCAGCCCCAGCCCCTGGGTTGGGACCCCCTCTCTGCTCAATCCCTCCCTGCACAGGATCTCCCTTCCCAAACCCCCTCCAGCCTCTCGGTGTCGGCTTTTCAGAGGGGAATTCTGCGTGCGAGGAGGGAGGAAAACGTGAACAATGTCGGGAGGGAGCGCGCTGGTGGCCGGGTCACGGGGAGCCGCCCTTATCTCTGCGCCATCGCGGGTGGCACGTGGGGACACAACGGGACCGGCGGCGCCCCCGGGCAAAGGGCCGGGACAGAGAGGGACCCAAGGCCGCTCTCCCGGGGCAGATAAGGGCACTGCCTGCCTTTGGCCCATCCCTGCCAGGAAGGGCAGCTCCGCCTTGGGAAATCGTGGATTGCTCCCTGCTGGGCAGGAGCAGCCTGCAGTGAGCCCTGCTCCTGGGATTCACCTGGCTGGGCATGGGTGGAGAGAAAGAGAACACTTTTGGTTTTTATAATGGAATCATGGAGTGGTTTAGGCTGGCAGGACTTTAAAGCTCATCCCATCCCACCCCTGCCATGGCAGGGACACCTTCCACTGTCCCACTTAAGCTCCTTCAACCAATTTTCAAGCCCATCCTTCCTAGGAATCCCACTAATTCTCATTTCAATAACATTCCCAGCTCTCTTACTACCCTCCCTAGACAATCGATGAATTACTAACTGACTCTCAACCCTCCAGCTATGATTTATCAACCTAGTCACAAAACAACTCATAATACCCCTAGACAAAAAAAGGACACAAATGAGCCCTAATTTTAACATCCCTCATAATCTTCCTGCTCCAAACCTCAATGTCCAGCCTGGCCTTGGGCACTGCCAGGGATCCCGGGGCAGCCCCAGCTGCTCTGGGCACCCTCACCACCGTCACCACAAACTTCCTCCTGTCCCCGTGTGGTCCTGCAGGGCTGGTGACACGTCCCCCTGTCCCTGGCATCCCCTGGGAGCCCTGGTGAGAGTTCCAGCAGCAGCACAGCTTCCCTGAAAACAAAACCCTGCAAGGCCAGAGCTGTTCCCGTGCTTGCTCTCCCAAGGGCTCACAAGCTCTGCTCTCTGAGGTGCTCAGCCCCCCCAGCCGATGGCTCTGGTCCCTGGTGTGGGGTGGCAGCTGTGACACCAAACCTCTGCTGTGGCTCCTGCTCTGAGCAGTCACAGGCCCCATGTGAGGGCCCTGGAGTGGCAGGAGTGCCATGGAACAGGCACTGCCCTGCCCTGGCAGCACTGCACTGCTCTCCCTTTGCCCAGGGGGTAGAGCAGCCTCAGCCCCCCACTTTCTTCCCCTGCTCCTGTGGTCCCCTGGAGCTGCTGGGATGTCCCCAAGGTGGTGACAGCAGCATCCCTGACTGTGTGGGATCCTGCCTGGGGCACACAGGGAAGTGGGGAACCTGGGGCTGATTTGGGATGGGTGAACACAGAGAGGGGGAGGATCCAGGCTCTTCTTTGGGGAGGGGCTGGGGACCATCAGGGCTGGATTGTCTGGAGCAAAATGGCTTTCTTTTTTTTTTTTTTTTTTTTCTCCAGTTCTTTGCCAGAAAGGTAATTTTTATTCCCTTTATCTCTGGATCTTTACACTCCTTCCTTTCCAGAAGTGAAACCCAAACACAGTTGCCTGGTGTCTCCATAGAACCCTGTGCCCTCCTACCTGTCTGTGCTTTTCCAGCTGTCGCTTTTATTTTCCTTTAGGGTTTGTCCCTTTTATTTTTGATCCTTCTCCTTTATTTTTGATCCTTCACTTTTTCTCCCTGGGAATGAGAAGTGTGAGCAAACAGGAATTTCCTCTCAAAATTAGTTTTGATACAAAATTGACCCATTCATGCAAAAATGGCATCTTCCTATTGAAAAGTACCCATGTCTGTAAAAAACTGGAATATCCCCCTTGTTTCAGTGCAGGGGACTCAGTCTGGGGACAATGGCCCAGCTGGGGGGTGTTCCAGGCCTTGGGGTTGGGCTGATCCCTCCATCCTGGTGGTGGTGGAGCTGAGGTGGAATCCCTGGAAGGGCTCAGGGATTTGGTTTGGGATTGGGATTGAGTCCTGGAGTGCTGGAACTTCCTGGGCTCTCTGTGGGAGCAGGGCTGGTGACAGAGTTCAGGGTTGGGATCAGGGATCAGATCCTGGGGTATGGATCATCCTGAGATCCGTGTGGGAGCACAGCTGGTGACAGAGCTCCTGGCCACCCACTTGGGGATGGAATTGGGGTTAAATCCTGGGGTTTCCTGACCACTCTGTTGGAGCATGGCTGGTGATGGAGCTTGGGTTTGTGTTGTAGTGTGTTTTTTATTTGGCATGTTTACTGCGACAGGTTTGGAATTGGGCATCAAATCCTGGAGTGCTGAAACTTCCTGAGCTCTCTGTGGGAGCACTGCTGGTGCCAGAGTTCGGGGTTGGGATCAAGGATCAAATCCTGGGGTGTGGGATCATCCTGAGCTCTGTGTGG
>NW_005054499.1:1194914-1195537 GCF_000277835.1 Geospiza fortis | reverse complement strand
TGGCACCCAGTGGTTCTCTGCCAGCCACAGTGAGTGGGCATGGCCAGAGCAGGGCAGGGCAGCCTGGCTGTTCTGGGGACACTGCAGGGACACAGCCCGGGAAGATGGAGCTGTGGAGAGGCCAGAGGAAGGGTCCTGAGCGGGAGGAGGGTGCTGGGTACCCGGTTCTGCCAACTGGGCGCTCTTCCCCCACTCTTAAATGTCAGCGCTGATGTTTCCTGCCCAAGGCAGCTCTTCCCCTTGGGGCCTGGCCAGCAGGGTCTGTTTTATTCCCACTCCCAACAGCTTGGGTGGCTCGGCACTGGGCTGCTGCCTGAGCTGTGCCAAGCTGGCAGCGTGGCCGTGCTCCCAGCCAGCTCCTCCCCGAGCCCACGCCGAGCTCAGCACTCGCTGCCTCTGGGGCTCCACCTCACCTCGCTGGGCTTTCCTTCCAGGCCAGGAAAGCAGGCTCTGCTCAGAGGGGAGAGATCCCCCAAATCACCCCCAAAATCATTCCCAAATTATCTCCAAATCCCCTCCAAATCCCTCCCAAATCCCTCCCAACCCCCAAATCATCCCCAAATAATCTTCAAATCCCCCCCCCAAATCATCTCCAAATCCTCCCAAATCATCCAAATCCCCAA
>NW_005054499.1:1186423-1194506 GCF_000277835.1 Geospiza fortis | reverse complement strand
CAAATCATCCCCAAATCACCTCCAAATCCCCTCCAAATCATCCCCAAATCCCCCTCAAATCATCCCCAAATCACCTCCAAATCATATCACCCCCAAATCACCCCAAATCATCCCCAAACCTGTCCCATCCCAGGGATGCCCAGCTCCAGGAGAGAGAAGCTTTGGCTTCCCTGGCAAAAGATTTTGATTCCCTGGCAAAAGAGTTTGAGAATATAGACACTCTAAGTGAGATAGAAATGAAAGCAAGCTTTGAGATCCCTCAGTTACTGAACAACTGGAAAACAATGGCATGGCCAGCTGAAGGTGATCCCCTTTGGATCAAACAACACCCTCTGCTTGCAGACAGGCCCAAGGCTCAGAGCAGACCCTGCTGGCTTGGCAGAAGGGCCCAAAGAGGAGTTTTTAGGGTTTAAAATGTAACCCAGTGTGGGAATGTAATGATTCTTATAGGCTGTATGGAAATGCTGTAGGATTTGTATCTTGTACTAGATTGGTTAGTGAGAATCAGAATATTCAGCACAGAAGAAGATTTATTGTAATGTAACAGGGACTTCACCTTCTTACCCTTTTGCTCTCTCACCCTCTCACCCTCTCTCCCCCTCTCCTCTCTCAGCCTGCTCTGAGCTGTGGCTGGCAGCTCCCAGCAGGGCCCTGCACCCAGGCCCCTTGCAATGAACCACAAGTTCCCAGCCCTGGCTGCAGAGATCTCTGCTCTCTGTCCATCCCCACCGTCCTACCCCCCAACGCTCCTACAGCTCCACACATCCATTTTGTCTTCCTTCAACATGATTCCCATGGGCAGCACTCCCAGGAGAGCTCCCCACCTCAGGCTGGAGTGTCCTGGTGCTCTGAAATGTGAGGGAGGAGAAGGAGCAGAGAGGAGATGGGGGAAGATGCTTGTAATGTGTAATGAGCCTTTAATGCTCTCCCTGGCCCCCTCCCAACACATATGGGAGCTGCATGAGCCAATTAAACCAACACCAATTAAATCAGCATCAATCACATCCTGTAAACCAGAGGTGGGGCCTGAGGGTGACTCCCTTCCAGTTTGGAGAGAGCCAGACCCTGAGGAGAACCATCAAAGAGGAGAAAGGGATGGCTGGGGACCTGCACCAGAAATGGGGGGGTAGAGGGGACACCAGAGCAGCTGGGACAGGCACCTCCCTCACTGCAGTCCTTGCACAGGGTCACCCTAGCCCTGGAGGTGACACACCTTGTGCCACTGAGCTGGCCCTGCTTCCCTGGGCTCAGCCCCACGGGGATCCTGCTGCTCTGGGGGGCTCAGCCTGGCAGGCTGCACCTCTGGCTGTGCCCTCCGCTCTCATCCCTGCCAGGGCTGAGACACCAGGGCTGCAGCAGCCCCCCAAGGGGATGGAAAGGGAGAATTCCCATTTCCAACACTCCCAGAGCTGCAGCAGCCATCCAAGGGAATGGAAAGGTGAAAATTCACCTCTCCAGCCCTCTCAGAGCTGCAGCAGCCCCCCAAGGGGATGGAAAGGGAGAATTCCCATTTCCAACACTCCCAGGGCTGCAGCAGCCATCCAAGGGGATGGAGAAGGTAGAATTCCTCTTTCCAGCCTAGTTCCAGCAGCCATCCGAGGGGATGGAGAAGGGAGAATTCCCCTCTCCAGCTCTCCCAGAGCTGCAGCACTATGCAAGGGGATGGAAAAGTGAGAATTCCCCTTTTCAGCTCTCTCTGGGCTGCAGCAGCCATCCAAGGGGATGGAGAAGAGAGAATTCCCCTCTCCATTCCTCCCTGCTCTGCTTGGTTTGCTCTCTCTTCTACCTAGAGCACAGGCCGGTGCTAAAATCCCCTAAAAAGGGGCAGGTGCTCATCCTCTCCTTGGCTGGAAGAGTCTTGTCCTGTCCTCCCCATGGGGTTCAGTGTCCCCCTGGCTGTCACCCAGGGAGCAGGAGGTCTCAGGGAAGCTGCAGAGCAGAGCTGAGCGTTGCCACCTGTGAGTTCAGAGCTCCCAAGTGCCCTGGAGGTGTCCAATGTCAGAGCCTTGCAAATCCAGGTCCGGGGCACACGAGTGAAGTGGCAGCTCTTGACTTAATCCAGACAACTGTCACTGAGCCACAAAGGGAGCAGGGACTCAAATTAAGTCCCTCAGCCCTTTGGGGAGTATCAAGCCAGAAAAACAGTTTGCAGGCTTTAGGCAGGGTGATTTTAAACAAATGAGGAAGTGCCTTAGAAACAGCTTAAGATGAAAGCTACCAAATTAAAATCCTTGCAATCAGTGTGGAGGCTACTTATGCAACAACCTCCTGAGGAGGAATTGGAATCCCAGAGATAAAACTCTAAACAAATAAAGAGGCAGGAGATGAAGGGAAAAAGAAATGAGACTTGGTCAAAAAGTGATGTACAGAGGGCTGCTTGAGCTGCCTTTGAAAAGTGGCAGCCAAGCACCACGAAGGGCAAAACCAGTGTGAGCCAAGAGAGGAGTGGGAGGATGGAGAGGGCATCCAGGTCTCCAGGACAGCTCCCAGCTTCCCTGAGCAAGCAGGAACTGGCTGTGGGCATGCTTGGGCACCTCTCTGCATCCTTGAGACCTCTGGGTGGCTCTGGCACGGGGTTGGGTTGAACCCTGAGGTCCCTACTGGACACCTTGGATTGGGAGGAGCAGCTCCAGCAGAGCATCTCCCCCTGCCTGGAGCGATGGGATATTGTCCTCCCAGCTGAGCTCCTGGCAGGGCTGGCAGGTCCAGGCAGCTCCAGGGTGGGAATGAAATAAACCTCTCAGGGAAACTGCCAGGCTTTGCCCTGGAATGATCTACCACAGAGTTTTCCCCACCTAGGCTGGAAGAGAGGACTTCCCCCGTGGTGCTCTGTAGCAGCACTGCCAATCTACCCCACATTGCCTCCCCCCAGCTGGCCCTGCCCACCCCTGCATGGTGTAAATCACCCCCTTGCTGGTTTGGGATGGAAGAGACCTTAAAAATCCTCCAGTTCCGCACCCTGCCATGGGCAGGGACACCTTCCACCAGCCCAGGTGGCTCCAAGCCATTGTGTCCTCTTTCAACAGGATTCCCAATTATCCATCCCTCATCCTCCCTACAGGGTGCTGCCCTTTGCCCACCCCTGTGCCCTCGGGTCATTGGTCACTGACCCCGTAGCTGCCTGTGCACAACACATGGCTCTGTTTTTGTCCCTGAGCCCTTTGGCGTGGTGGATGCAATAAACCTTTGCTGGAATTTATCATACAAAGATCCTTCCTGTCTGTCCTGGTTTGAGCAGGCAGGTGTCTGCTGAGGAAGGCAGGAGCCTCCCCTGAAATGGAAAATGCAAACCCCCTCCCTCTGAATTATTATAAATTTGAAATTAAGGGGCTCTCAGGCAAAGATATGGGAGCAGGAATAACAGTTCTTTATTAGGGAAATATATGGGAATGGGAGTAGTTCTTTACTAGGAAAAGATGTGGGAATAGGAATAACAGTTCTTTACTAGGGAAATTAAAAATACCAATGCAGTAGTACAAACCAAAGCACTGTCAGAGTGAGAGCAGGAGCTGCCCCCTGTGTGTCAGGGGGTGGCACAGCCCCATCCCATGGGGGCTCAGCCCTCCTGCAGTGCCAGCTGTGCTGCTGCTGGAGCAGGGATCCTGCACAAGGGGGGAGTTTTCCTCTGCAGCTCCAGGGCTGCTGCAGATGGGCCTGGGCTCCCTCTGGCAATGCAGGGCAGCAGAAAGCTGCTCCTCTGGCAATGCAGGGGGCAAAGGCTGCGGGGCACGCCCTGCCAGAGCCCCGGGGTCCCCTCCGTGCGTGGCCGTGCCCGACCCCCGCTCCGCGCTCGCTGTTGGGGCGGTCTGGGCTCCGCTTCGCCCTGGCCTCGAATCCAGCTGGAACAAACTGGGGAAATTAGAAGGACGGGAGGGGGAGGGAGAGCTAAAATAAGATAAATAAAACCAAATAAAAATAAACCCCAAACCCTCCGTTCTTCTTTGATTCTCCCTCCTTCTTCTTCTTTTTTTTTCTTTTTTTTTTTTTTCCTCCAGGCCAAGATTAATAATTGTCTAAGCATCTCAATTTGCTGGTTTCACTTAATCACAGACACTTCGGAGATTATCAGCCTTCCCCACATGTTCGGTACCTTGTTTCCAAACTACAAGACCCACGGGGAGCAGGCAGAGAGCGCCTGCAGGAGCGGCAGCGCTTCCCCCGCGTCCCTCCGGCTGCGCTGTCAGAGCTTGATTTGCCTCTGAATCCCCCCAAAGTTCCCGAGCACCGGGGCGAGGTGGGGGCTGGGGGCACCGTTGTCAGCTCCTGGCAGCTCCCAGCCTTTGATTTGCACAAAAGAAAGGAGGGAGGTGGGGGAGGGAATGGATATGATTTATTCAGTAAGTTCCTAACCGGGTTTCTTTTTTAGGTTTTTTTTTTTCCCCTTCTTCTTTTCCAGAGGCTGTGAAATAACTGAAGCCGACGGAAAGGTGAAGTGCTGGGAGAGATGAAGGAGGCGCGTTTGAAGGCATTTTCTTCCTTTTTGTCACATCTCACTGCAAAGCTTTTAATTCCTGGAGCTCAGTTCCTTCCTGGAAAGTCACAGCCAGAGCGGGGTGGGCTCGCTGCGGCCCTGTTGGCTGGCACAGGGCAGGCACACGGGGAGGGAGGAGGTCCCGGTGCTGGGGGGGGTTGGCTGTTTTCTGTCCCATCACCATCTGTCTGTCCCTCGTTGCCCTGGTGCCCAGCCGGGGCTGCTGCAGGTGCTGGGAGCCAGCTGTGCCCTCAGCCCATCGCCAGCAGAGTCACAGAGGCACAGGAGGAAGGACTGAGGGCTGGAAAACACCTCCAAGTTGTGACAGGTGGTCACAGGGGTCGTGGGATGAGCGAAGAGACAAAGATCTGACTCCGTGTTTCAGAAGGCTTGATTTATTATGTTATGATATATATTATATTAAAACTATACTAAAAGAATAGAAGAAAAGGTTTCATCTCAGAAGGCTGGCTAAGAATAGAATAGAATAGAATAGAATAGAGTAGAATAGAATAGAATAGAATAGAATAGAATAGAATAGAAAGGAATGAATAACAAAGGTTTGTGTCTTGGACAGAGAGCCGAGCTAACTGGGCTGTGATTTGCCATTAATTATAAACATCCAAGATGGGCCAATCAAAACTCCACCTGATGCATTCCACAGCAGCAGATAATCAATGTTTACATTTTGTCCCTGAGGCCTCTCAGCTTCTCAGGAGGAAAAAATCCTAAGGAAAGGATTTTTCACAAAAAGATGTCTGCGACACCAAGTCATCAACTCCAACTGGAAACCAAATCCCACCACTCACTAAACCACATGGCAAAGTGCCATGGCTCCTCATTTTTTGAACTCTTCCAGGGATGGGGACTCCACCACTGCCCTGGGCTACTGTGCCAGGGCTTGGCCACTCTTTATGGGTGAAGAAATTTCCCAAAATCCGCCCTGAGCCTGCCCTGGCCCAGCCTGAGGCCGTTCCCTCTGCTCCTGTCCCTGTTCCTGGAGCACAGCCCGACCCCCCCGGCTGTCCCCTCCTGGCAGGAGCTGTGCAGAGCCACAAGGGCCCCTGAGCCTCCTTTGCTCCAGGCTGAGCCCCTTCCCAGCTCCCTCAGCCCCTCCTGGGGCTCCAGGCCCTTCCCAGCTCCATTCCCTGCCCTGGACTTACTCCAGCCCCTCCAGGTCCTTCCTGACTGAGGGGCCCAGAGCTGAGCCCAGAGCTGGGGGTGCCCCAGGAGCTGCCCAGGGATGGGCTGAGCCAAGCAGAGGCAGCTCCAGGGCCAGCAGAAGAACATCCAAAGGGTAGAGCACAGAACCCATCCTGGTGGCAAAAGGACAGAGGGAAGCAGGGCACGTCCCCAGCAGTGGGGTGACAGGACAGGACCCTGGGGGATGTGTTCTGGGGCCCTGCTTGAGCAGGGAGGTTGGACTAGAGGGTCTCCAGTCAGACCTTCCAACCTGAGCCAGTCCGTGATTCGAAGAATCACAGAATTCCAGAATGGTTTGGGTTGGGGGCAACCTTAAAGCCCACCCAGTGCCACCCCTGCCATGGCAGGGACACCTCCCACTGTGCCAGGTGCATCAGTCTGGCCTTGGGCACTGCCAGGGCTCCAGGGGCAGCCACAGCTGCTCTGGGCACCCTGTGCCAGGGCCTGCCCACCCTCTGAGGGGTCCCTCTGTGTCCCCAGAGCTGAGGTGGGTCATTTCCTGCACCCCTTTAGAGCTTTAGGACATCAGCACATCCTTGGTATCATCAGCACATACATGCTTGGTAGAGGAGGGTTAGCAAGAACAATCAAGCAGCATTTACAATGTGAAAAAGAGTCTGAAATCAAATCTAGTTGTTTGCAGGGGGAACATCATCTTCTTTTTCTTTTGGTTTTTTTTTTTTTAAGGAAAAATGATGATTGGAAAGTTGACTTTGTGCTCCATTTGTCTGCTCTGGGAGAGCTGCACTCCCTGCCAGTCCAATTGCATTTGTCTTCTGTAAGTAACAGAGACACCGAGCAGCTCCAGGAGCAGGGATGGCTGAGGGAAGCACGAGGAGAACCCAGGAACAGGCTCCAGCACCCCCCAGCACAGCTCTCCCTGGGCACAGAGGGGCCTTGGAGGGCCTGATGTCCCCTGAGATCCACACCAGGGATCTCCTCTGGCTCTCCTGGCACAGCTCCCCAGACCACAGAGCAAGCCACAGAGCACGAGCCGTGCCTGGGGGGTCAGCAGCTGCCAACGCCCCAAAAAGTCACATTTCCAATATTTCTGCTCTGGTTAGAAACCAAAAGAGGGTTGTGTTCCAAGGCCTGACTTACAGCCCATCCCTTGGTGCTGCACACTGACCCCCAGGAGCTCTCCTGTAACTTGGACCCCAAATCCCACCCATTTCCTTGGGAATACTCTGACACAAGCCAAGATTTTTAATTTTTAAACTCAAACAAGCAAGGGCCATTCCCCTGTTTCTTTCCTGCAACTCTTCTGCACCACCAAAACCATCTGCATGCCTGAGCTTTGGTCCTGCAGGAAGAAGCTCCTTGTGCACGATTCATTGCAGGTTTTTCTTTTTCTTTTTTTTTTTGTTTTGTTTTTTATTTCCCATTTGCAAGTTGCTGAGAAGCTGATCCTGATTTCTGCAAATGAATTTGTTATCTGCAAGTGTTCACTGAATAGTTTATGCAAACAAATTTCAGCCCATAGGGTGTTTGCAAACTGTTCATTTCATGGTATGTGATTAGTAGAAATGGTCAGAAAATGGGTGCAAAACAATTTTTACGAGCTGTCCTCAACCCAGGCTCCTCACGCCTCCATTTCTAGCACTGACTTCTGTTTTTTGAACTGGAATTAGAAAAATATCAAGCAGCATGTGATGAGTTGAACTTTTCACGCTTTGTTTCCAGCTAAATCTCTAGAAGGAGAGCGGCTGATGCTTGGGGAAAGGGCAGAGAGAATCAGAGAATCACAGTTTCGTTTGGGTTGGAACTTTTAAAGAACATCTCCTTCCACCCCCTGCCATGGGGACACCTTCCACCATCCCAGGCGGCTCCAAGGCCCCTCCACCCTGCCCTGGGACACTTCCAGGGATGGGGAATCCCCAACCTCTCTGGGCCAAGGAGTCTTATGAGGTTCTAGGTCCCTTTTTCCTGCAGAAAGAGACAGAACTCATCTCCAGGGATCCTGCAGCACTCAGGACCTGTTCCTGATGCTGGGTCTGTGCTGAGTGTTCTGGTCTCCAAGGCTGAGGTGAGGACTCTCTCCCACTGCCCGGGCCCAGCACTGCTCCTCACTGACCACAGCTGCACCCGCACCACCCTGGTCACCCCTTGTCCAAAATCCCACAGGGGAGGGCTGCCCAGATGTTGCATTGTGATTTCAGGGTTACCTCAGAACCCCGGGTCCCTCCCCTGACAATTCCCTCCCAGGTGTGTCAGTCACCTCTCCTTTCCCCTCTCAGGACTGTCTGTCAGTCCTGGAATTCCAGAAGGGCATTGAGTGATTGGCAGATCCAAAGGATGCCCTCTACCCCTGGGGGCATTGGGCCATCCAGGTGTCCTTTGTCCCTTTGTCCCTCCCCTCCTGTCCCTGCTTGGTGGCTCCCTGCCCCTTCCCTGCCCCTCTCCCCGGGG
>NW_005054499.1:1182666-1186253 GCF_000277835.1 Geospiza fortis | reverse complement strand
AAAATACCAATACCCAGAGAAGCTGTGGCTGGAAAATGTCCCAGGCCAGGCTGGATGGGGCTTGGGGTGACCTGGCCCACTGGGAGGTGTCTCTGCCCATGGCACCTTGAAACAAGATGAGTTTTAAGGTCCCTCCTAAGCCGTTCCACAGTTCCACAATTCCATGAAGCCACCCCTGGAGCTGCAGCATCCCCACCATGGGCAGGATCTCCATGGCAGGTCCACCCCGTGCTGACAGTGGGACAAAAAGCTGCTCCCAATGACTTGAGGTAAAGCCCTGGAGCTGTCCAGCCCCCGAGCCCGGGGCTCACGGGGGGCTCGGGGGTGGCACCGGCAGCTCAGAGCACTCACAGGCTCCCCGTGGGTTTTCCAGCACCGACAGAAAATGGTGCCCGGAAGATTTATTCATTTAACGCATCTGGTAATTACATTTCGGCAGGTGGTGTGTGGGGCCTGGATTCCTTCCACGCACACCAGGCTCGGGAAGGCTCCAGTCCCACGTTTGATAAATCTCAGAATAGAAGAAATAAATAAAATCAACAGTTCCCAGCTGCGAGTGCGGAGGAGGCAGCACATCCTCTCGCCGTGCCACGCGTTCCTCCTGCCTCCCCCACTCTGGGGCTGGGAGCCGGCACTGGGCTCCTCCCGGGGATGCTCCGGGGGATCCAGCACTGCTGCTCCTCCCGGGGATCCGGCACTGCTGCTCCTCCCAGGGATCCGGCACTGCTGCTCCTCCCGGGGATGCTCCGGGGGATCGTCTGGGCCATGATTCGGCACTGCCCGCTCGTCCGGGGGATACTACAGGGAATCCAGCACTGTCTGCTCCCCCTGGGGATCTGGCACTGCCCCCTCCTCCTGAGGATGCTCCAGGGGATCAGCACTGCCCGCTCCTTCATGGCTGGGTTCCATCACTCTGAGGGGATCCGGCACTGTCCCCTCCTCCCGAGGATGCTCCGGGGGATCCAGCACTGCCCGCTCCTCCCTGGGATCCGGCACTGCCTGCTCCTCCTGACGATTCTCAGGGCTGGGATCCAGCACAGCCCCATCCTCCGTGGGATCCCGCACTGCCCGTTCTGGGCCATGATTCGGCACTGCCCGCTCGTCCGGGGGATACTACAGGGAATCCAGCACTGTCTGCTCCCCCTGGGGATCTGGCACTGCCCCCTCCTCCTGAGGATGCTCCAGGGGATCAGCACTGCCCGCTCCTTCATGGCTGGGTTCCATCACTGCCTGCTCCTCCCTGATGGGATCCGGCACTGTCCCCTCCTCCCGAGGATGCTCCGGGGGATCCGGCACTGCCCGCTCCTCCCTGGGATCATCCCTGGTGGGATCCAGTAGTGCTCCATCCTCCCTGGGATCCTCCCGGGCTGGGATCCAGCACTGTCCCCTCCTCTCTGGTGGAATCCAGCGCTCCCCGCTCCTCCCGGGGATCCTCTGGGGGATCTGGCACTGCCCACTCCCCCCGAGCTGGGATCCAGGACTGCCCGTTCTTCCCGGGGATCTTCCCAGGGATCCATCCGTCCTGGGATCCCCCCACCCCGGGATCCATCCTGGGATCCATCACTGCCCGCTCCTCCCTGGGATCCTCCCGGGCTGGGATCCAGCACTGCTTCCTCCCCCCAGGTGGAATCCAGCGCTCCCCGCTCCTCCCGGGGATCCTCTGGGGGATCTGGCACTGCCCACTCCCCCCGAGCTGGGATCCAGGACTGCCCGTTCTTCCCGGGGATCTTCCCAGGGATCCATCCGTCCTGGGATCCCCCCACCCCGGGATCCATCCTGGGATCCATCACTGCCCGCTCCTCCCTGGTGGGATCCAGCACTGTCCCTGCTCCTCCCGGGGATTCTTGGCGTTGTCCCTGCTCCTCCCGGGGATTCTTGGCGTTGTCCCCGCTCCTCCGGGCACCGGCACCCGGCATGGGGATGTGGACCCAGCGCGGCTGGAGCGGGGCTGGGGCCGGCTCTGCCCCCGGAGTTACGGCTCCGGCAGGGATGGGGACAGCACAGGGCAATGGGGAGGCAACCAGGACAGAGAGAGAGCTGGCAGATGGAAAATCCAGAGTTTAAGGAGGGAAGGATGAGGCAGGGATTAGTGGTGAGAAAGGGGATGGCCCATGAACACTGTGTGGCAAGAGGCAGAGGAGCACAGGGGGCAGAGGAGGCTGCAGGGGGAGGGTGGACCTGGAAATGCTCGAGGCATGAGCAGATGTGTCACCTCAGGATGTGGATTAGTGAGCACGGAGGTATCTGGTGGAATATTTTACTCGGTGATCTCAACAGTCTCTCCCCCAGCAAGAATGACTTCATCATTCCATGGTGATGGCGCTGGGGGCTTGGAGGGGACAGCTCCAGGGGCTGGGTGACACCCCAGGAGCTGGGGCACAGCTGGTGCCCACAGGCCAAGCCCCATGGGGCACTTTTTGGCATCCCATGAGGTGTCCCAAGGGTGCACAGGGTGCTGCTGGGCAGGGCACGGCGTGGGGCAGGGCTGAGAGTGAGGAAAGCTGAGCCACAGCTTCCTCTCCAAGGCATCTCAGACTTTCCAGGCTGTCCCAGCAGGAGCAGGGGCAGTGACAAAGCGTGGGCGCTGCCCCCATGGCAGAGGATGCTGTGAGCACAGCTGGATGTGTGAGCACAGCTGGATGCTCACACCCAGCCCACAGGACACAGCCTGGCCTGGCAGGGGCTCTGCAGGGACCCTCAGCCCCTGCTCCCTGCCTGTGCCAGGGGGGCTCTGGGGGAATCTGGGGGTGTCCTGAGGCAAACCCCCAAGGCAGGAGCCCATGGAGAGGGCACCACATCCCCCAGCAAGGAGCTGGCACAAAGACTGTGCCTTGCGTTTTATTTTTATACTTCACCTCCCTGCCCCCTTTGTAGAAATGACATAATTATGGGGATTTAATGTTCCACTGCTAAATTTCTTCATTTTTCAGGATAATTTCCACTATTTCATCAAGGAATAATTAATTGCATTGTCTTTAATCAGTTGTTTTACAAATCCAGCAGCGCAAGAAATTTTCCTAGCCAGACAATGCAGGCAGCTGCTCTTCCCTTCTGGGTGTATTAATGAAGTGAAAGAGCTCGAGCTGGGGAGAAAAAAATCAGCTGGGAGAAAAAGAAATCTATTGACAGAGAGATTGAAAAGATGACAGAGTAATCCCTTAATGTGTGTGCTGGGGAGCAGAGGGGAGGATGGAGCCCAGGGGTAAGGGCAGGAGGAATTGGGCTGCTGGGGCTCAGGGCTCCAAAGTCTCTCCTCTCTCCTCACAGGTCCTCAACACCAGATTAAAATGTGGGGGTGCACAGTGGTGTCAGCACAAAACCTGTGGGTGCATAACAAATCATGGGATCACAGCATCCCTCACTTCCTGCAAGGTTACCTGGGCATGGCCCCCAGCCACTGGCCTGGAAAAACCTGGAAATGTCCCTTTCCATCTGCTACTGGAGCTGTTTGAACTGAATTCCCCTTCACAGAATTCTCACAGAATCACTGGGTTGGAAGAGACCTTCAAGCTCATCCAGTCCAACCCAGCCCCAACACCTCAACTCAACCCTGGCACCCAGTGCCACATCCAGGCTTTGTTAAACAC
>NW_005054499.1:1179898-1182618 GCF_000277835.1 Geospiza fortis | reverse complement strand
CTCTTTCCGTAAAAATCCTTTTCCTGATATCCATCCTGTATTTCCCTTGGGGCAGCTTGAGGCTGTGTGCTCTGGTTCTGTCAGTGCCTGGAGACAGAGCCCAGCCCCAGCTGAGCACAGGCACCTTTCAGGAGCTGTGCAGAGTGATGAGGGTACTCTCATTTCCAACTGAGAGGAGCCAAACAGCACCACAGCAGTGGCACTGCCAGCTCTGCTCACACCCTGATGAATCACAGAATTCCCAGGATCACTGGGTTGGAAGAGACCTTCAAGATCATCGAGTCCAACCCAGCCCCAACACCTCAACTCACCCCTGGCACCCAGTGCCACATCCAGCCTTGTTTTGATGATGTTCCCTTTCTCATGAGAAGATGCTCGACACCAGTGCCCCGAGCCTTTGGGAATGGTTTGCATCCAGAGGTTCTTTCCCAGCCCCAGAGGGCTCTGACTGCAGGCCTGGGTAGCTGAGGGCACCTGGGGATGTGGAGCTGCAGCCCTTGCAGTGCCCTGGCTGTGGGAGGGTCCTGCTGAGAGATGGGGACCAAAGGCCATAACCTGGAGAAACTTCTGGGTCAACCTGTCCCTCTGGAGCTTGGAATCACGAGGAACCATGGTTATTCTTTACTCAGAGGGTGGAGAGGCCTGGCTCGGGGTGCCCAGAGCAGCTCTGGCTGCCCCAGGTTGGATGGGACCTGGAGTGCCAGATTAAGCCCTTTTCTGACCCAGAGATGGGGTAACTGAGAGATGCTTTAAACACTTTTATTTTTAGTCTCATGTGAAGGGTGAGATAATATAGATGTTATAATTCACACCATCACAATCAGAAGCCAACTATTTCTTAATTATAGTACACTGCAAGTGTTTTCAGCACTGGAGCAGCCTGGGGCAGTGGGAGGTGTCCCTGCCCATGGCAGGGGGGCTCTGGATGAGCTTTAAGGTCCCTTCCCATCCCACCAGCCTGGGATTTAATGATTCCATGTGTCAGAGAGAGCAGGGGCAGGGCTGTGTGTGCTGTGCTGTGCAGCTGGATTGCAGCACATCTGCCTGCAGCTCTGCAGAGAGCAGGAGCTGCTGCTGGGGCTGCCCCTCGCTGTCTGCCACAATCAGGTGGCTCAGGATTTCCCTCGGAGTCCTCGGGGTGGGGAAGCAGGGCCGTGTTCTGACAAGCAGGGCCATTGTCAGGCTCTGCAGGGACAGCAGTTCCAGCAGCAGGGGCTGGGGCGCTCACCTCCTCAGCCAGAGCAGCTGCAGCACAGATAAGAACAAGATAAGGACCCCCCCTCTATCCCTCGTGCCCTTGCTGATGGAATGAGACAGGGATTTAATCCAGCTTATCTGGGAGGGCTGGGAGAGCCTGGCTGGCTGTGCTGCAGCCCCAGGGAGAGGAGAGGAGCCCAGCAGAGGAGCAGCAGCGGCTGTGCTCACTTGGAACCCCTGGGGGGACCGGGAGAGCCTCGGGAGGAGCCTCTGAGAGAGGCAGGAGAGAGGAGAGAGCAGGCCCAGGGCTGAGGAGAGCCCAGGATACCCAGAGCTGCTGCAATCAGGGAGATTGGGCTGCCTGGTGGGGATGGGGAGGGATGGATGGATGGATGGATGGATGGATGGATGGATGGATGGATGGATGGATGGATGGATGGATGATGGATGGATGGATGGATGGATGGCTGGATGGATGGATGGATGGATGATGGATGGATGATGGATGGATGGATGGATGGATGGATGGATGGATGGATGGATGGATGGATGGATGGAGGTGGATGGATGGGAGGGGGATGGATGGATGGATGGATGGATGGATGGGGAGATGGATGGATGGATGGATGGATGGATGGATAGATGGATGGATGGATGGATGGATGGATGGATGGATGGATGGATGGATGGATGGATGGATGGAGGGATGGATGGGCTCTGAGCCAGCAGCAGCAGCTGGACGCAGACAGAGAGTGGCAGACACTGGGGAGTCCCCTCAGGTGTGCCCAGCACCTGAACATTCGTTCGTGCCACACCAGCTCCCTGGAACAGCAGAGACAGCAAAGTTGCACTCAGCCCTGCCCAGGAGGGCTGAATTCCTAATTCCCCTTCATGAATATGCACATGAGCACCGGAGCTCTCTCCAATCCGGCCCGGCAGCACAGCCATGTGATTTAACGTGACTGATCACCCTGTGCCCAGCACACAGCCCACACGAAATACCCACAGGATCCACACAGTTCAATTATTTGAAGGAAAAGGCAGCTCTCACATAATTTTCCCTGACAATCAGTACAATCGCAGGCAGCCTGCAAATATTCTGTGCATGGGAAGGAGCTGATTCTCTCTGGGGAACTCCCTGCCCTGCTCTCAGAAAATGCCTCCTACAGCAACACCTTCAACAGGTTTGTGTGCGAGGAGTGTGGTCCTCGTTATCAAACTGCTTTATACAGTTATCACCCCGAACTCCTCTGCAGCATAAACATATCATTCCTGGGAGAGGCTGTCAGGGAGGGCCAGGCTGCAGCCTGCAATTAAAGCCCCAAACAATGCAGCCCCATAAATCACCAGCGCTGCGGCCGGTCAGTGTCGCCAAGCGTGGAGCGAGGATCTTAATTACATTTAGACCAAACAAGTGGGAGATTATTTATGGGATACTGGAAGTGCCTGACAATGGGTAGAAAGTCATTCCACACGCATCCCTGGGCATTTCAGAGTCCAGGTGAAGAGGCAGGGAATAAGAG
>NW_005054499.1:1177089-1179859 GCF_000277835.1 Geospiza fortis | reverse complement strand
AGAGCTGTTGCTTTAAATAAGGCCCAATTGCATCATCAATTTAAAAGCAATAGCAGCAGCTTCTGGAGAAAGCAGCAGCTGCCACAGGTGGGCAAACAGCTGGAGAGCTGCCAGCCCCCAGGGAGCCACCAGGACCTGCTCAGCTTTAACCCATGTGCTCAGCACCTGCAGAGAGCCCTGCTGCACCCAGGGGTTGTGTGGGCAAGGGGGGATCTGTTCCGTGCCTTCTCCAGCCTGCAGCTGGATTTCAGCACCTTCCAGATGTGGCCTGGAGGATGCAAGCTGGCTGGGGAAGCTCAGGGATCAGCTGGAGCCACGTGGATCTGCCTGCAGGCACGGAGCATCCCAGGGCTCCTGGATCCACAGCAATGCTGTGCTCAGGCCCAGCTTGGTGCATCTCACCAGTGCAGTGATTCTAAAGAGGAGAAGCTCCTCTTTGCTCAGGGTGATGGTTTCAGAAAGAGCTGTACTTGTTCCCGTGCTGTTTAGAGACAGGAATCCTCCTGGAAAAGCTGTTTGCTCACAAGTGTTTTCTCCAGGGAAAGATCCTGGAACATGAGTGGGTCTGTCCCACTGCCCTGGGCTGAAACAGCCCCCCTGAAGCTGTTAGGGGCTCAGGAGTGTTGGCTGTGGCTGGATACAGACCTGCAGTCCCTGGTCACTCCAGGTCTTGCAGCCAGGCTGGGGTGCCAGGGGATTCCTGTGCGTGTCAGAAAATCCCAGAGGCTGTGAATGAGCTCACAATGTGGAACCACAGAGCCACGGAACATCCTGGGCTGGAAGGACCCACAAGGATCATCCTGGCCCTGCCCAGAGCCCCCAGCAAGCCCAGCCTGGGCATCCCTGGAGCTCTGGCAGCCTCGGGGCCGTGCCCATTCCCTGGGCAGCCTGGGCAGTGCCAGCACCCTCTGGGGGAAGAACCTTGCCCTGAGCTCCAGCCTGAGCTGCCCTGGCCCAGCTCCAGCCGTGCCCTGGCTGCTGTCCCTGGCCCAGAGCAGAGATGGGAGCTGCCCCTCGGGAGGAGCTGCAGATCCCTGAGCTCTGCCCTCAGTGTGCCCTGCTCCAGGATGAGCACACCACCATTCCTGGGTCTCCTCGTGTGACCTGATGCCAGGTGTGACCTGATGCCACCAGGCTGGTGGTGCAGTGCTGGTGCCCCCGTGCATCAGGGAGGGGCTGTGGAGGCACAGACAGCTCCAGAGGGGGATGCTCTGGTGTCACACAGCTCACCCAGACCCCAGCGAGCTGCTTAGAGCCCGGGGGCACTCAGGCCACCAGCTGGAACATGAACATTGTCAACACCATGAACGTGCTCACACCAGGGGGACGCCGCCCCCAGCCCCTCCAGCAAACCTCAGCAGTGACATTGCCAGAGCCCAGCCTGTCCCCTGCCTGTCCCCTGCCCTGGCTGCTCTCAGTGACCGTCTGGCGCTGTCCCTGCGGCTCTGTCTGTCTGTCTGTCTGTGCTGCCTGTCCCACAGCCCCTCTCTGAGCCCAGGCCCTCCTGCACAGCCTGGGGCAGGCTGAGCTCAGCTCACACGGGCCCTGCTTGTCTAGACAGCAGCAGGGGGTGGCTCTGGGTGTCCTTGAGCCCAAAGTAGGTCAGATGAGTCTGTTCTACCAGCAGCTGTTTATTGCTGCTGACCCTCTGGTGTGGACACGTCCTTCCAGCTGAAACCAGGCAAGGGGATCCCACCTCCATCCCCTCGGGTCCTTCTGCAGGTCCTGTGACTCCCTGTCCCATCCGCTCTGTGTCTGAGGGCTCACACACATTTTTAGTCTCATGTGAAGGGTGAGATAATACAGATGTTATAATTCGCGCCATCACAATCAGAAGCCGACTATTTCTTAATTATAATTACTTAATTATAATACACTCTAAGTGTTTCTGGCCTGGCTGCAGGGCTTGCCAGGCTCCTCACACAGTGGCTGTGAGCCCAGCAGCAATTCCAGGCATCCAGTCTGTGTTTCTTTAGGACATCCTGAGGATCTGGCCTAGAAGGGCGGCATGGGCAGTGCCATCCATGCTTGCAGTAATGAGGACCACAGATATCAATCACACTGCCCATAAATTATGGAAAACCCCCACGAATGTGCATTTTGTTGACCCAGCAGGACCAAATTTTCCTTCCTTGGTGCCATGAGGCCCTGGGTGTGGAGGCCAGCCCCATGCTGGGGATGGGGAAGGGCTGTGTTGCCTGCAGAGAGCTGAGACAGGACCCTTCCAGCTCTGGGCTGTGGTGAGGTGACACAAAGCCCTGATTGCCCAGCAATATGGAGATTGTTCACCCACAGTGATGGTGATTTGGTTCCTTGGCCTGTCAGGGCCAGGTGTGCAGCCCCACATTTCTCTTTGTGCAAGGCACAATTCTTCCCAAGAATATCCTTATCTCATTTGCTGTGCCTGTGTTTGTGCAAAAGCAGAATGCAACATGGAGATTTTTTACCCACAGTGATGGTGTTTTATGTCCTTGGCCCGTCAGGGCCAGGTGTGTGTGTGTGTGTCAGGACAGTCACGAGATTCTGTGCAGTGTGTGCAGAGCTGAGTGCTTGGCAGATTCAGTTTAGATGTGTAATATAGTGTAATATATTACACTATAATAATATATTATATATTATTACACTATATGATATATTATTATAGATTATATAATATAATTATATCTTATATAGTATATAGTATATAGTATATAGTATATAGTATATAGTATATAGTATATAGTATATAGTATATAGTATATAGTATATAGTATATAGTATATAGTATATA
>NW_005054499.1:1173661-1176160 GCF_000277835.1 Geospiza fortis | reverse complement strand
CCAGCCAGCCCAAAGTGTCTGTGGGGTGAAACACCACACACCAGCCAGCCCAAAGTGTCTGTGGGGTGAAACACCACACACCAGCCAGCCCAAAGTGTCTGTGGGGTGAAACACCACACACCCAGCCAACCAAAGTGTCTGTGGGGTGAAACACCACACACCCAGCCAACCAAAGTGTCTGTGGGGTGAAACACCACACACCCAGCCAACCAAAGTGTCTGTGGGGTGAAACACCACAGTGCTGCTATTTGGCTCAGCAGCAAGGGCCAGACAAGCCAAGGTACATCCTATCTAGCTAAATTGGTAAAAATACCACTACCAAGGGAAATACAGGTTGGATCTCAGGAAAAGGATTTTTACAGAAAGAGTGATAAAGTTCTGGAATGTTCTGCCCGGGGAGGTGGTGGAGTCCCCATCCCTGGGGGTGTTTAACAAAGCCTGGATGTGGCACTGGGTGCCAGGGTTGAGTTGAGGTGTTGGGGCTGAGCTGGACTCGATGATCTTGAAGGTCTCTTCCAACCCAGTGATCCTGGGAATTCTGGGAGTTCTGTGTGATTGGGAGCTGCACACCTGCCCTAGTCCCTGCCAGGTCTCTGCCCCATGTGGGGCCCTGAGGGGACACCACGGCCTCATGAAGAGGCTTTTCCCTGCAGCACATCCTGACACGGCGCCCCAGGGACACAGCCAGGCTGTCCCTGGAGCAGAAGGGACAGACTGGACAGACAGGACAGAGAGGACAGAGGACAGACAGGACAGAGGGTGCAGAGAGGACAGACAGGACAGAGAGGACAGAGGACAGAGAAGACAGATCGGACAGACAGGACAGACAGAGAGGACAGAGGGGAGAGAGGGGACAGACAGGACAGAGAGGACAGACAGGACAGACAGAGGGGACAGACGGAGAGGACAGAGGACAGAGAGGACAGACAGAAGCAGGGCAGACGCTCCCGGTGGGGCCCCGCTCCGCTCCTGCCGAGGCTGTGACAGGGAGGGGACCCGCGGGGCGAGCACAGCTGGCAGGGATGGGCAGGATGCAGCCGCTGGGTGAGCCCTGCCCAGAGGGGCGCTGCCAGCAGCGGGAGGATGCCGGCAGCGGGAGCTTTCCGTGATGCATCCCCCGCTGTGCCATGACGAGCTTCCTCGGAAAGGAGGGGAGCGACCTCCCCACCCTGCCAGCCTGGAAAGCCTCAGCCAGGCAATGCCAGGATGTGTTGTATCCCGTTGCCATGGCAACTGGCATCTCCCAGAGCCGAGGCGGGCGTGTGCGGAGCGGTGGCACCGGAGCCAGCGCGGTGTGACCCCGGCTGGTGGCACTGCAGAGAGCAGGGGAGTGCCCAGGGGTCACCCTGAGGGTGCTGGGCATCAGGGGTGGCACCAGCGTGGGCAGCTGTAGGGGCGTCGGGGGGTAGGATGGTCGGGACGGACAGAGAGCAGAGATCTCTGCAGCCAGGTCAGGAACTTGTGGTTTATTGCAAAGGGCCTGGGTGCAGGGCCCTTCTGGGAGCTGCCAGCCACAGCTCAGAGCAGGCTGAGAGAGGAGAGGGGGAGAGAGGGTGAGAGAGTAAAAGGGTGAGAAGAGTAAAAAGGGTAAGAACGCAAAGTTTCTGTTACAATACCATAAATCTTCTTCTGTGCTGAATATTCAGATTCTCACTAACCAATCTAGTACAAGATACAAATCCTACAGCATTTCCATACAGCCTATAAGAATCATTACATTCCCACACTGGGTTACATTTTAAACCCTAAAAACTCCTCTTTGGGCCCTTCTGCCAAGCCAGCAGGGTCTGCTCTGAGCCTTGGGCCTGTCTGCAAGCAGAGGGTGTTGTTTGATCCAAAGGGGATCACCTTCAGCTGGCCATGCCATTGTTTTCCAGTTGTTCAGTAACTGAGGGATCTCAAAGCTTGCTTTCATTTCAATCTCGCTTAGAGTTTCCATATTCTCAAAATCTTTTGCCGGGCAATCATATTTATAAGGCTTTCCTGTTTCACCTTTCCCAACAGGCAGCAGCACCTTCAGCACACTCCAGCCCTGGCCCAGCCCCACTGGAGGGATGGGGAGACACAGACCTGCAGGATGGGAGGTCCAGAGAATCCTCACTCAAGTAGAGGGAGTGCACAGTGCGAGTGGTGACATCCCCTTCCACAGGGCAGGGACAGCCCTGCCTGGCTGGGCCTCCCCCTGCACCAGCTGCCTCTGCAGCTTCCGTCTCTCAGGGCTTCTGCTGCTCACAGTGACCCCGAGATGTGTTAGAAAGTCTCTTTTCCCAGCCCGACTGTCAGAGAAGGAGTCAGAACTCTGCAGTTCACCCAGCATGTGAATTGTTTTAACTTAATGACCAATCCCAGTCCAGCTGTGTTGGGACTCTGGGGATTGGAGCAGGGCAGTGCAGCCACAGACCATGGAGTTGAGTGGGGACCAGGAGCCCTTGTTTCAAGGTTGTTTATGGTTTCTTAGCTATAAAATTCTTTCTCTGGCCTGCTGAGGTCCATTCAGCA
>NW_005054499.1:1165498-1173649 GCF_000277835.1 Geospiza fortis | reverse complement strand
TGACCACCCTTGGGGCAGTGTTGTTATCTTTTATACTAAAAACGACGTGTACAATGTTTACAATAACTTCCCAATACCTATCACCTGTGTTAGACAGTGAGCTTCTACTCTAAACCAATCTGTGAGTGCCACCACCACAGCAGAAGATGGAGGCCAAGAAGAAGAAGAAGGAGAAAGGCTGGACACACCCCGTTCCCTCCATCTTGCCTCCTGAACCCCCATTCTAAAAAACCCAAAAATCTATTTTTCACCTTGTGACAAACTAATTATTATTCTACTTAGACTTTCGTGGCCTGCAGATCCTCATATAAGGTTGGCAATTTGCTCCACGGGTCATAATCAAACCCACAGGTGTCTTGGTCTCTGTGCCTGGGTCTCTGAGCCCCCTGGCAGGGGTTTGGGCAATCCAGGACAGCCAGAGGGATGTCCTGAATTCTGACATCCCTCCTGCTCAGAAAGGCTGGAGGGCTCTCCCTGGGATCCCCCAAAGAAGCCCGAACCCCTCCGTTTTGGCTGCCTGATGGGACACAGCGCTGTGGCTCCATGGGGTCCTTTCCAACCCTGCATGGCCACGTTTCCCCAAGGACAGGCACGGGGCTGTGCTGCCCAGCACTGGGATTTGTGACTCCTGGGATGCTCGGCACAGGGGAAAACTCCCCGTGGGTGGACTCGAGGAAGGAGGAGTCAGCTTCCTCCTGTCACCATATTGAAGTGACACCTACCAGGCAGCAAGGTCAAGGAGACCGAATCTTTCCATCACAACTTGTTAGAGAACGGAAATATTTCAACCCAGCTGTGGAATATTATCCCTTTTACTTCTCCCAGCTGGAGTGACTATGGTTTTCCTCAAAAAAAAAAAAAAATTAGGGCAAAAATTACCTTGTGGGTTTGCTGTCACATCATCCCCCTTCTTTGCTTGGGGGGGAAAAGGGGATGGAAAGGGAGAAGGTTTGAGGTAGGAGAAAACAAAAAAAAATTAACCTGCAAAAGCTATGTTTAATTTAATGAAAAATCATGAGGAAAACCAAAAATTCAAACCAAAAATCCCTTTCAAAATGAGCGACTTTGTACCAGGCACCCTCATGTGAGCAGCACCACAGCCTTTCCCCATGGCTCGGTGCTGAATCTCACTTCTCCAGCCCTTTTCCAGCAGAAGGTCCCTGGGTGGAGCTGTCCCTGTGTCACAGCAGCAGCTGCAGACTCCCCAGCCCGGTTTCCAGGCTCATTCCTGCCAGCAGGAGCAGCAGGGGTGACTGTGAAAAACGCCAATCACTTGTTTTTAAAATTCTAAAAGTTTCATAGTAATAAAATGGTTGTAAAAATAGTAACACAATTAGAGTAATAATAATTTGGACAATTTGGATTAGGACAATATGAGACAATAAAAACAAAGATATGGACAGTCCAGGTACCTTTTCTGGGCAGCACGAGCCCGAAAAAGGATCCACATTAACAGAGTATTAACCCTTAAAAGCAATAGCCTGTTGCATTTTCATAAACCTCATACATGATGAATAAATTCCATTCAAACACAGGATTCTGTCTGGGCAGTGTCAACTTCTTCCTCTGAATCCTGACAGTGCTTTTGAGGCGGGAAGAAGATCATTTCTTCTTATAATTCTGATAATGGAGCAATAAATTGTTTGTTTCTGGAAGATTCAGGTGTCCTGTGGCTGCTATCTGGTGCAAGTCCTTTCTTTAGAAAAAAAGTATCATACATAGCATAGTTTCTATTTTAACATTTTTTATAACCTAAAACTATATTTAACACAGTACTTAAGAGAATTAATACAGGATCACTTCCTAACACAACAAATATAATATTCATTTGAATATTTGCGAAAAGCCAATCATAAAATCCATTTTTCACAATGACCCTGCCCCGCCATGCATCACACACAGAGCACAGCCCCGAGCCTGCAGAGCCTGCCACAGCTCAAATCTTGGCAGAGGAAACTCAGCCCCACTCCTCCCCCTCAAATAAAAAAAAAAAGATTAGTTCCTCTTCTAACCAATTCCAGCCAATTTATCCTGCTGCATCCACCCAGCTCCAGAGAGATCTCACTGGAGGCATCAGGGTGGGGATGTGGAAAGCAGAGGGAGTGAAATCTGCTCTTCTGGAAGCAATAAATGCCTCCTGCCTTTTGCAGGCACTTCCTGACCTTGCAGCAGCTGATGGGCAAGTTTATGATCCTGCATTTTAGCTAAATGGAAGAGGCAATTATTCTTCCTTTTGCACTGAAGCGATTTGAGGAGCAGAAATGCTAAACAAGTGGAGAGCCTGGCAAAAGGCAGCCCAGGAGGAAAACTGGGGTCTCCTAGGAGAAGAGCTGGAGATGGAAGGGCTGGCAGAAGGCAGCTGTGGCAGAGGGCAAGCTGCAGGGATGCTGGGCGGGGCAGTGGGGCTGGGTGGCCCAGCAGTGGCACAGCTGGCAGGGGAAGCACCACGGGGCAGCCCCCAGCCCCAGCCTCTCAGAAGGTTGCAGTTTATTGCAGCCCCATGAAAAGTCTCTGTTTCAGCCCACACGTTCGAAGAATGAGTCCGAGCTCTTCAGTTCTGGGTCTCAGAATTGTTTATTGTTTCTTATCTATAAAAATTTTTCTCCTGCCCTGCTGAGGTCCATCCAGCAGGACAGTTCCAGGCACTCTGCCTGCCCCCGGGGCAGTGTTATGTCTTTATACTAAAACCTACGTATAACATGTTTACAATAACTTCCCAATACCTATCACCTATGTTAGACAGTGAGCTCCTACTCTAAACCAATCTGTGAGTGCCAACATCACAGCAGGAGATGGAGAAGATGGAGAAGACAAAGACGAAGACGAAGACGAAGAAGACGAAGAAGACGAAGAAGACGACGAAGAAGAAGAAGAAGAAGAAGAAGAAGAAGAAGAAGAAGAAGAAGAAGAGGAAGAAGAAGAAAGGCTGGACACGCCCAAGTCCCTCCATCTTGTCCCCAAGACCCCTATTCTAAAAATCCCAAAATCTACTTTTTCACCTAGTGGTAATTTTATTATTACACTACTTAAACTTCTGTGGCTTTCAGGTCTTCATACAAAGCTGGTAATTTGCCCCACAGGTCATAATCAAACCCACAGGTGCTCTGGGCTGTGTGCCAGGGTCTCCGAGCCCCCTGGCAGGGGTCCTGGCAACTCTGGACACCCGGAGGGATGTCCTGAGTTCTGACACCAGCCCAGCACCAGCAGAGGGCTGTGCCAGGGAAATCCCTGCTCTTTCATCCTGGAGCAGCTCCCGTGGCCTCAGGGCTCACACATCACTCAGACCTGCGATAACAGCACAGAAAAACCCCTGATGGTGTCAGCACCTCTGCCCTGCTGAGCTGCAGCCCTGCCCTCCTCCACAGAGGGCATGGGAGCACAGGGACACAGCCTGGGGACAGAGGGGCATGGGCACAGCTGGGCACAGAGGGCATGGGAGCACAGGGACACAGCCTGGGGACAGAGGGGCATGGGCACAGCTGGGCACAGAGGGCATGGGAGCACAGGGACACAGCCTGGGGACAGAGGGGCATGGGCACAGCTGGGCACAGAGGGCATGGGAGCCCAGGGACACAGAAACAGAGGGGCATGGGAGCCCAGGGACATGGGCACTGAGGGGCATGGGAGCACAGGGACATGGGCACAGCCTGGGCACAGAGGGCATTGGGAGCACAGGGACACAGACTGGGCACAGAGGGGCATGGGAGACAAGGGACAGAGGGCATGGGATCACAGGGACAAGGGCACAGCCTGGGGACAGAGGGGCACAGGAGCCCAGGGATGTGGGCACAGCCTGGGCACAGAGGCCTCACCAGCTCCAGCATCAATTCCCTTTCCGAGGATGCTCCCAATGAACACAAATCCCACAGCACCAAAACCAGGAGTGGGACTGGAGGAAAATCCCAGCCCAGGTGGGTTCTGTGTCCCTGGGAGGGTGGGGAGGCAGCCCTGGTGCTGCTCCTGTCACAAACACATACCTGCCCAAGAGAGATTCCTGCAAGAAATTCTTCTTCTGTGGATAAGTCCAAGCAAATAAAGACACTTGGAAGGAGTTGCTTTTCTTTTGGCAGTGAAAAGGTGCAGAACAAATATGTTTTTAATAAACATTTTGACTGAAATTGAGCTTTCTCACCACAGGAATTTGATTCTTGTCATAATTGCACTTTTCAAGGGGAAGAAAAGGTGTTTGGTCAGGTGGCTGGGATGTCACTGAGCATCACACCCTGGGTAGCTGGGTCCTGCAGGGATGAGTGTTGGGAAGATGAAACAGGAAAGCCTTATAAATATGATTGCCTGGCAAAAGATTTTGAGAATATGGAAACTCTAAGCAAGATTGAAATGAAAGCAAGCTTTGAGATCCCTCAGTTACTGAACAACTGGAAAACAATGGCATGGCTAGCTGAAGGTGATCCCCTTTGGATCAAACAACACCCTCTGCTTGCAGACAGGCCCAAGGCTCAGAGCAGACCCTGCTGGCTTGGCAGAAGGGCCCAAAGAGGAGTTTTTAGGGTTTAAAATGTAACCCAGTGTGGGAATGTAATGATTCTTATAGGCTGTATGGAAATGCTGTAGGATTTGTACCTTGTACTAGATTGGTTAGTGAGAATCAGAATATTCAGCACAGAAGAAGATTTATGGTATTGTAATGGGAACTTTGCTCTCTCATCCTCTTCACCACGCTCTTTACTCCTCTCAGCCTGCTCTGAGCTGTGGCTGGCAGCTCCCAGTAGGGCCCTGCGCCCAGGCGTCCCAGATTGCAAGACAAATTGTATCTAGTTGCCATCTACATGGCAGTTGGCTCCTGTTCATGGGCAGTTTGCCTTATCTCTTCCACACCCACTCCTCCCTCAGGAGGGGACACCTGCTGATAACAGCCATTGAATGTCCCTGCATGGCTGATAAGAACTACAGCATCCCCCTGGATCTCCAGAGGCAGAGACTGCACCTTTCTCCAGGATCCCTGCTCCAGCAGAACCACCCCTGGCACTGCAGGAGGGCTGAGCCACAATTCCAATGGGACTGCTGCCAGCACCCTGACCCACAGGGTGTCAGCTTGGGTTCTGACTCTGCCAGTGTTGGTTTAGTTCACTGCATTGTTTATTTTATCCTTTTATTTTTTTCCCTATTAAAGAACTGTTATTTCCTGCTCCCATATTTTTTGCACATCCAGGCTGGCTGAGGGCACTGAGTGAGGAGCACATCCAGGCTGTCTGGTGGCACTCACTGAGTGAGGAACACATCTGCACACAGCAGAGCTGCTCCCTGCCAAGCCGCTGCACTGCAGGACCACTCTCATCTGTCTCTCTTTAACAGGAACAAATGGAAATGAGTGAATCAATTAACACAGCACATTAGCAAAATGTCAGAGCCTCCCCATCGCACTTAACCCTTCCCTCAGCACTGGCTGAGGCAGCAGCAGGGTCACCCCAGCCCCATCCTGGCTGCAGCCAGCAGAACCTGCCCCCATCTGCCCAGGGAGCAGAACCTGGGGCTGGGGGGGCAGCTGGGACCCCTCCCTGGGGATGGAATTTAAAAATGGATGTGTTTAATAAAATAGTGGACATGGCCATGGTGAGTGACTCAGTGCCATGGTTTAGGTTTGACGAGGAGGTGTTGGGTCATAGGTTGGAATTGATGATCTCAAAGGTGTTTTCCAGCCCAGCTCATTCTGGGATTCTGTGATTCTGGGAATGGGAGCTATGGGACACAGCACAGCTGCTTTGCAGCTCCTGCAGACCCTCCTGGCTGTGGAGAGGAGCAGGCAGCAGGTTTCCTCTGGAGCAGGGACATGTCTGGGTGCCAGCTCCTTTGTGTCCCCATCCTTGCCTGGAGCAGCCCCAGTGAGGGATTGATGTGGCCGAGGTCCCCACCTGCACAGCACCTGTGGGTGCAGAATGGAGCAGAGCGGCTGGCCCAGCCCAGCTGGGAGCTGGCCTGTCTGCCGGCATGGATCTCACAGCTGGGACCCCCGTGCCACTGTGGGACACAAGGTGACAGCCTCAGAAGGTCCCTTGTTCCTGCACAGCAACCCTGGCACACGTGTGAGCAACAGGAGCACCGAGCCCTGTCCTCCCCTGTGCCAGTAAGTGCCACAGGCAACAGGAGAGCTGCTCTAAGACATAATAAACCCTCATCAGCTAATTAATAATTAGAGACACTTGTGCCTGAAAGCCTGGCTCCAGTGGTGGGATGATGCACCTCAGCTCTCCTGCCAGGCACAGCCAGCAGATGTCCAAAGCAGGCAGGATCTCAGGGCTGGCGTGGCCCCAGGCTGCAGGACAGAGTTCACAGTTTCCCACTCTCAGCCACAGTGTTCCTGCTTCTCTCAGCCCCTGTTTAGGGACAAACCCCCTGTGCCAGGGCCTGGGTGTCTGACTGGGTCTGAACAGCCAGGTGGCGGCTGAGGAAGGCAGAAGCCTCCCCTGCAATGGAGAATGTAAAACCCCTCCCTCTAAATTATTATAAATTTGAAATGAAGGGGCTCTCAGGCAAAGATATGGGAGCAGGAATAGCAGTTATTTACTAGAAAATTAAAAATACAAATGCAATAGTACAAAGTCCTGCCAGAGTGAGAGCAGGCCCTGGCACGCTGAGGGTCAGGGTGGTGGCACAGCCCCATCCTATGGGGGCTGGGGCTGTGTGCTCTGTCCCCATCTGTCAGAGCTGGGGCAGCTCTCTGCTGTTCTTGGGGCAGTTTTCTTGATCTCTCCCACAGCCAATCCTCCCTCCAGGAGATCTCTGCTGTCCATGGCCACTGAGTGTCCCTGCAGGGCTGATCCAATTCCAGCATCCCATGGGGAGATGCTGCGCCCAGGGGAGGAGCCAAGCATTCCTACCTGGATCCAATCTGAGCCTGGAGCAGCACAGCAGCCTTTGCCCCCTGCATTGCCAGAGGAGCAGCTTTCTGCTGCCCTGCATTGCCAGAGGGAGCCCAGGCCCATCTGCAGCAGCCCTGGAGCTGCAGAGGAAAACTCCCCCCTTGTGCAGGATCCCTGCTCCAGCAGCAGCACAGCTGGCACTGCAGGAGGGCTGAGCCCCCATGGGATGGGGCTGTGCCACCCCTGAGCCACAGCGTGCCAGGGCCTGCTCTCACTCTGGCAGGCTTTGTTTGCACTGTTGCATTGGTATTTTTAATTTCCTACTAAAGAACTGTTATTCCTGCTCCCAAATCTTTGCCTGAGAGCCCCTTAATTTCAAATTTATAACAATTCAGAGGGAGGGGGTTTGCATTTTCCATTTCAGGGGAGGCTCCTGCCTTCCTCAAGCAGACACCTGGCTGTTCAAACCAGGACACAAGGCAAAGATGAACTCCAAGAGAAGTCAACACAAGTGTTCTGAATGCCGGGGACTCCTCCCCAGCTCTGTGCCCCCCATTGCTCCTCTGTCACCACCCCCGTGGCTGAGGGTCACACGGGCAGTCCTGCCACGTCTCCCTCTCTCCCACAGACACAGGTGTAGGGCTGTTTGTAGCCAGGGCTGGATCAAACCAGGTCCTTTCATCTTTATTTTCCTGTTTTTATTCTTGCTCCAGACATGCCCCACAGACGGTGCTGGTCGTGTCCCATGGTGCTCACAGCGACCCTTTGAAACGCTCCCAAAGCCGAGGGGATCCCCTCCTGAGCAGAGCAATCCCACCAGCCGAGTTCCTGCATTGTGCTGCGGGGTGATTACCCACCTCAATGCCCTCTAATCCATGGATGGGCTCCCACAGGAGCAGCTCCCTGCTGCATACAAATCCTGCTGATTGTGGAGGCATCACCTCGATTAGGGGACGTGGCCCTGACAGCTCGGGGCACTTTGTGTCCGAGGCTCCCCGGCTCCCAGGGCAGGGTGTGAGAACAGCGAGGGCACTGAACGATCTCTGCTGTGAATTAATGATGTCCTCAGTGGCTGCGGGCTCTCCCAGCTGCAGATTGCAAAGTGAGGTGGGCACGGGTCCGAGCTCAGCCATGCTCCAGGATGGAGCCTGTGCCCGGTCTCTCCCTGCTCTGGGAGTCTGTCCTGGGGGAATTTTGTGATGCTCATATCCCCATTTGTCTGTTTAGCCCACAAATAAGTTTTGCACCTTAAGGACTCGTTCTGAGAGCGAAGGGGGGAAGAAGAAATGCGCAGTTTGTTGTCAGAAACTGCACCCATCCCTCCACATTCCTG
>NW_005054499.1:1164633-1165246 GCF_000277835.1 Geospiza fortis | reverse complement strand
TCCTGCTCCTGTGTTGTCTGCAGCACAGACAGAGGGGCAGAGCTCTCTTTGCTTTTAGTTAGTTATATCTAGCTGAGGCAGAGAAGTTCCCTGGACTGAGGCAGAGAAGTTCCCTGTTTTTTCTTCTTCTTGGCCCTGTTTAAACCTGCTCTGGACTGAGCACCCAGGAGAGTACCAGCAGCTCTCACCTACAGCCCACCAGGCTGGGCCTGGGCTGTGGCATTTCCCAGTGAGTGAGCTGATCGACAGCCCACAGAGGGACTTCCTGAGTTTGTCATCTCTTTTGGAGCCACAAGAGGTTTTATTGCTCAGTATTGTTCATTTTTTTTTGTGCTGGTGAATGCTTTACCTGTTAAATAAACAGGTTTTTTCCACTTTTCTCCAAGGAAATCTTTCTCCCGAACCAGCTGGGGGAGGGGCTGCTCGAATTTGCTTTCTAGAGGAATCCCTTTGGATGTTTTTTCTCCCAAAATTGCCCTAAACCAGGACAAACGCTCTGTGTGTGACTCGGTGGGGGCATCTGTAATGTGTGCCCTGGTGGCAGTGCCAGCCCTGTCGCAGGGGCTGCCAGGAGCTGTCAGGGCTGGGGGCTGTCAGGGCTGGGGGCTCCAGG
>NW_005054499.1:1162909-1164623 GCF_000277835.1 Geospiza fortis | reverse complement strand
CAGCCGAGCTGTGTGAGAGCTGGCACCGAGCTCCCATGCCAGCCCCATCCCTGCATCCTGCTCCTCCTGCCCTGCAGCTCCTGGGCACGCTGGCACAGGGACAGGGAGGGGAGCTGAGTGCTCCTGCAGCTCCCTGTGTGAGCTCCTGCTGCACCCCGGGATCTCCAAAGAGCCCAGCAGAGCCAGGCTGAGACCAGGGTTGGGGTGGTGTTTGCAGGGGTACCAGGATGAGGGAAGAGATGAGAATCTTGACTCCATGTTTCAGAAGGCTGATTCATATCATATCATATCATATCATATCATATCATATCATATTATATTATATTATATTATATTATATTATATTATATTATATTATATCACATCACATCATAATATATCATATCATATATCATATCATATTATATCATATCATATTATAGGATATACTAAATCTATACTAAAGAATAGAAGAAAGGATTTCATCCGAAGGCTAGCAAGGAATAGAACAAAATGGAATGATAAAATCTTGTGACTGACCAGAGTCCCAACACAGCTGGACCTGTGATTGGTCATCAAGTAGAAACAACTCGCATGGACCAATCAAAGATGCACCTGGTGCGTTCCACAGCAGCAGATAATTATTGTTTTTCTTTTCCTCTGAGGCTTCTCGGGAGAAAAAATCCCGGCAAACGGATTTTTCATAAAATATATCTGTGACACAGGGTCGAGACAGAATTCCCAGGATCACTGGGTTGGAAGAGACCTTCAAGATCATCGAGTACAAGCCAGCCCCAACACCTCAACTGAACCCTGGCACCCAGTGCCACATCCAGGCTTTGTTAAACACACCCAGGGATGGGGACTCCACCACCTCCCCGGGCAGAACATTCCAGAACTTCATCACCCTTTCTGTAAAAAACTTTTTTCCTAATTTCCAACCTGTATTTCCCTTGGGGCAGCTTGAGACACTGGCCACTGGACACAGGGGTCTCCAAGCTGAGACCAGGGTCGAGCTGGCCACTGGAGAAGTGCCTTGGATCCATCAAACAGCCAGGCTGAGCAATCCTGGGCTCCAGGGCAGCCTGATTTAAACCACAGCAGCTTTTTGGGGTCTGACCTCCTCTCCCAGTGAGCCTGAGATGCCCACAGGCCTCTGCCACTTTTGGGCAGCATGAGGAGATGAGGAAACTCAGCAGCCCTGCAGGTCTGTGTGTTTCCCCATGGCTGCAGGGCTGTCCCTGCCCCTGCAGGGTCCTGGTCTGCCCCTCCTGCTCTGTCCTCATGGCAGAAACCTCCCAGACACAGCCAGAATGGGCAAATAAAGGCAGGAGAGGGATGGGGCCGTGAGAATCAGTCCCACAGAGGTGGGTGGTGGGCTGGCTGGTGGCTCCAGCTGATATCCTGCTGATATGGGGCAGCCAAGCCCATCCAGGACAAATGGGGCCCTGCTGGGAGCAGGGGGACAGCACAGACTGCTCAGCCCAGTGTTACCTTGTTGGGCAAGGTGAAACAGGAAAGCCTTATAAATATGATTGCCTGGCAAAAGAGTTTGAGAATATGGAAACTCTAAGCGAGATTGAAATGAAAGCAAGCTTTGAGATCCCTCAGTTACTGAACAACTGGAAAACAATGGCATGGCCAGCTGAAGGTGATCCCCTTTGGATCAAACAACACCCTCTGCTTGCAGACAGGCCCAAGACTCAGAGCAGACCCTGCTGGCTTGGCAGAAGGG
>NW_005054499.1:1144973-1162787 GCF_000277835.1 Geospiza fortis | reverse complement strand
CCCTCTCCCTCTCTCAGCCTGCTCTGAGCTGTGGCTGGCAGCTCCCAGCAGGGCCCTGCACCCAGGCCCTTTGCAATAAACCACAAGTTCCTGACCTGGCTGCAGAGATCTCTGCTCTCTGTCCATCCTGACCGTGCTACCCCTGTCACTCCCACATTACCTCAGGTGGAGCCCCAGCCCACCAGGAGATGGGCTCTGGGGAGATGTGCTCTCCCTGCAGACTCTCCTCTCCCAGCTCAGGGGCAGTGCTGGTGCTGCTGGCCCCACTGTGGGTGCAGGATGTCACTGTGGCTCCCCAGGCTGGCAGTGGGACACTCCCCAGGGTGAGCCCCTCTCCCAGGGAAGGATGAGCCCAAGTTCACAGTTCCCCATGAACTGCTACCTGACACACAGCCCCATCCGCTCACACCAGAAATTTATGTAAATATGTTCATATTTCTCTCCATCTCTGGTACAGTTACAGTCGTGTTTGCTGTGCTCCAGTCCTCCAGGGGGGGTTAAGGAGGGCAGTCCAGGCAGCCCCTCACCCTGGGCAGCAGAGCAGCTGCCTACAAAGCAGCCAGACCCCATGGATGTCCATCCAGCAGTCTGTCCTTCCACCCACCCTCTGCAGCATCCCCCAGTGCAATGTTCAGACACAGCCCCACTGGGACCTGTGCTCTGCAAGAGATGATGCACAGCCTTTCTATTAAAAAAAAACAAAAAAAACCCCAACAAAAACACATGGTAAGATCCTTCCTTCCAAGCATGTTCACAATCCTTGACTAATCTCTTTCTCCATTCATATTTTTTATCTCTCCATCTCTCCCTCCTTCCCCCCTCCCTCCAGTGCCTCACCCCAGCTCTCTCCCAGAGCCTCCCCCACGCAGTTCAGCTGTGGGGAGCCATCTGTTTGTCTGTCTCTGCAGCCATCTGGGTGTCTGCCTGCAGTGTTTGCTGTGTCTCCAAAGCATATACAGCCTGCATGTATAGGTCTAGCAAGTCCCTCTCTCTAAGCTGCGTTCTGTGGGCTTCATTAACATGCAAATTAGCGAGATCTGACTGGCTCACTTAGCTGCTGCTTCTCTTAGACAGCCATGCAACAATGCAAATACTAATGAGGCTCTGGAAATGGCACTTTGCTCCAGAGCTAAGCAAGGCTGCGCTCGGAGCAGGCACTGGCAATTCCAGGCGTGCCAGCCACGAGCACACCTGCTGGAGGACTCGGGACAGAAGGGATGGGTGATGGATGGCTGATTAGGGGCACCCATGCGGAAAAAGAGGCGAGAATTCCCGCTCTGATGGAGATGCCAGCACTGCCAGCCTCGGGAACCTTGGCTCCAAGATCCCTTTGTCCTCGTTGCCAGTGCTCTGGAGCCCCGGCAGCCCCGGGATCCCCCAGCATGGCAGCTGGCCCGGATCCACGCTGGGCTGGGCACCCCACACCAGCGTGCTGGGCTCAGCCTCCAGCCTCTGCTGGGCTGGGCAGCCCCGAGGGACCTGGGCACACGCAGGGCTGCTCCCCCCAGCCCCCAGAGCCACGTCCCAGCATGGAGGGGATGGAGGAGCTCGGGGACAGAGCCTCCGTGGGGACTGGGGACAGGACAGACCCTCCAGGGGGATTGGGGACAGACCCTGAATGGGGCTTGGGGACAGACCCTCCATGGGCTCAGGGACAGATCTTCCATGGGGCTTGGGGACAGACCCTCCATGGGGATTGCAGACAGGACAGACCCTCCATGGGGACTGGGGACAGACCCTGCATGGTGCTCAGGGACAGACCCTGCATGGGGCTCAGGGACAGACCCTGCATGGGGCTCAGAGAAAGGACAGACCCTCCATGGGCTCAGGGACAGATCTTCCATGGGGCTTGGGGACAAGACAGACCCTCGATGAGGCTCAGGAGCTGCTGCTGCCTCCTGGCCCTGGCTGGGAGCTGTGCCAGCCCCTGGGCTCGCCTGCTCTGCTCTCTGCAGGCACAGAACAGGAGTCTGGGTCGCCATGGAGGAAGTTCTCTGTTACTCTTCAGCTCCATCACCTCCTCTAATGATAATTCAACCATACAGCTCCTTGTAAAACATCGGCGATGATCAAACGCCGTGCAGCGAGATGAAGGCGCCTCATCTTAGGAGCCCGGCTTCCCTATTCCTTTTTATCCTGGAGATAAAATGAAGAACCATTTGCTCTGGCTGCTGCTGCTGTCTCCTGCCTCTCCTCACCCACGCTGCTCCCATCCCCTGGGAGGAGCAGGGAGAGCCCTGGGTGCTGCTGCACCCCGGCCCTTTGCATCCCGCCAATGCTGGCATGGGAGGAGCACAGGCAGCTCCTGGGGGCTCAATGAGTCCTGGGGGAGCACAGAATGAGAATTTCCTCAGCTGGAAAACCCCCCAGGGATCAGCCAGTGCAGCCCCTGGCCCTGCCCAGAGCCCCCAGCAAGCCCAGCCTGGGCATCCCTGGAGCTCTGGCAGCCTCGGGGCCGGGCCCATTCCCTGGGCAGCCTGGGCAGTGCCAGCACCCTCTGGGGGAAGAACCTTGCCCTGAGCTCCAGCCTGAGCTGCCCTGGCCCAGCTCCAGCCGTGCCCTGGCTGCTGTCCCTGCTGTGCCGTGCCCTGGCCTCGGGCACTGCCAGGGCTCCAGGGGCAGCCACAGCTGCTCTGGCAATTCCAGCCCAGCCCCTGCCCACCCTGCCAGGGAACAATTCCCAATTGCCAAGATCCCATCCAGCCCTGCCCTCTGGCACTGGCAGCCATTCCCTGGCTCCTGTCCCTCCATCCTTGTCCCCAGTCCCTCTGCAGCTCTCCTGGAGCCCCTTCAGGCCCTGCAAGGGCTCTGAGCTCTGCCTGGAGCCTTCTCCTCTCCAGGGAGCACCCCCAGCTCTCCCAGCCTGGTTCCAGAGGGGCTCCAGCCCCCAACCCCTGCCCTGGGAGGCTGCAGAGGAGGGGGCAGAGCTGGTTCCCCTTTGTGCAGCCCCTCTGAGCTGCAGCACAGCCCCAGAGCCCCCCACGCCCTCTGCCCACCCCTGGGCTGGAGCTGGAGCTCAATGGACTCTGCCCAGAGACAAAACATCCCAGAAACTCCTCAGTGATGTCCAGGCTGTAAAACACTACGGGAGGGAGCCAAGCCAGCGACACCTTCCCTTCATTTCAATTTATTTCATTCAATTTCATTTCTGTCCGCCGTGCGCGCCGCTCCCGACAGCCGGAGCGGGGCAGAATCAAACACCTGCTTAATGTGACCTGTCGACTCTTCAGAGAGCAGCGCTGGCACGAAGGTCACCTCATTAAGAGGAGCAAGAGCCACGTCCCCAGCCGGGGGAGGCTGGGTGACTCCAGCTGCTGAAGGGTGACCTTTTCTGGCGGCGGGAGGAGACGGGGCCTGGCGCGCCTGCTCCCACCCAAATGGCAGTTTAGTTCCACAGACACTTACACGTCCCCAGCACTGGTTTTGAACTTTTCATTCTCACCAGCTTGTCAGCTCGTGAAGGCTGTGAGTGCCTGTGGTGTCTCCTGCTCGCGGATGGGGCGAGCACGGCGCTGCTGCAAAACCGCTGCGTCCTCCCCAGCAGGATCAGAGAACGCCCTGAGCTCAAGGGACCCCAAGGATCATCCAGTGCAGCCCCAAACCCTGCCCAGACCCCCCAACAGCCCCACCCTGGCCATCCCTGCAGCGCTGCCCAAATTTCTCCCCCATCCTTCATCTCCCCCATCCCTCACTCTCACACAATCATGGAATGTGCTGAGCTGGAAGGGACCCACAGGGATGATCAATGCCAAAGCCAAACCCTGCCCAGAGCCCCCAGCAAGCCCAGCCTGGGCATCCCTGGAGCTCTGGCAGCCTCGGGGCCATGCCCATTCCCTGGGCAGCCTGGGCAGTGCCAGCACCCTCTGGGGGAAGAACCTTGCCCTGAGCTCCAGCCTGAGCTGCCCTGGCCCAGCTCCAGCCGTGCCCTGGCTGCTGTCCCTGGCCCATGGAAGATTCCCACCCCAAGGGAGGTCCAGGTCCATCTTTGCCCACCCTCAGCTGCCATCTCCCCATCCTGCTGGCTGTGACCCAGGGGGACACAGAAGGAGCAGGACACCCCAGCACAGCCCTGCTGGAGCTGCAGGGTCACTGTTGTCCCTGCCAGCCCCGCTGCCCTCACCCCAGGCAGGTCCCCAGAGTCACAGCAGGGCACTGCCCGGCCCCCAGCCCCATCCCTGCAGGCAGCATCTGATGCTGCTGTCCCTGCTGCTCCCAGGAGTGTTTGGGGTGGGGGTTTTTTGGTGGTTTGTTTTGTTTTGTTTTGTTTTTTGATGTTTTTGTTGTTGTTGGGTTTTTTTTTGTTGTTGTTGTTGGTTTTTTGGTGTCTTTTTGCTTGTTTGGTTTGGTTTGGTTTGGTTTTTTTCTTGTTTCTGTTGGGTTTTTTCTGTTTTATTTTTTTTGGGTTTTTTTTTTTGGTTTGGTTTTTTTGGGGTTTTTTTGTGTGGTTTTTTTTTGTTGTTGTTTGGTTGGTTTTTTTGTTTTGTTTTTGTTTGGATTTTTTTTCTTTTTTTGTGTTTTTTTGGGGTTTGTTTGTTTGTTTGTTTTTTGTTTTTGGTTTGGTTTGGTTTTTTGCTTGTTTGTTTGTGGGTTTTTTTGTAATGCATGTAGATTGTGGCATGGCCTGACTGCTCTGACCGTTGTGACTATTAAGTGAACGTGCAACCAACACGATTGCAAATTCCTACCTGTGATTATGGGGAGAAACAGCTGCTTTTGTCATCCTGCCTCCCTGCCAAATTTGTGGATGATTTTCCATCAGATGTCTGCAATGCAGATGGCTAAATTATGCAAGGGAGTCTGCAGCTGTTGTAGTTTATGCTCTCCTACACCGGTGAAGGAACTGTAAACTGCCTCATGTCAGACCTGAGAGATCCTCTTTTGCATGATGCATGTTAAAGCCTTCCATGGCAGAAGAGAACACATTTGTGTTCTTGCAAGGGTGATAAGAGGGCTGGGATTTGTGTGTCCTTGCTGTGGCTGCAAGGACTGTGTCTTCCCTGCTCCATGTAGGTACTCCCACTTTCATATGTAGGGGTGAGAGTTCAAAGTTAACAGCGTTAACTTGTAAGAACTGGCTATTCTGCTGTTTTCAGAGGTCACTGCTCCTCTGGGATTAAGAACAGAGAAACCAATGGTGTTATCCCCAGGTGTTAAATGTTTAGAGAATGAAGGTGCATCTGAATTTTTTGACCTTTTTTTCCCTTTTCTTGAAGTTGCCTGTAAATCTTCTATGAGTGTATTCTGAACTGCCAGTGGCCCACTTGCTGAAAGCAGGACATGTTTTGTGCTTCAAATTCATTTTCGCAGCCCCCAAAGGCCGCCCCCGTGCTCAGCAGGGCCGGGGCAGGCGGATCCCCGCAGTTCTGGCTCCTGCCCACCGCTCCTGCCTCCCCTCCAGCACATCCCCCACCACCACTGTGCCAGGGCCCCCTGCCACCCCTGGCTTGCCCAGCTGTGCCTGCGCACCCCCAGGTCCCCGTGCACAGCGTGTGACACCACCCGAACCCCTGGGGACAATGGCAAAGGCGCTGACTCCCCCCTGTGCCTCAGTTTCCCCTGGAAAACTGGAAACTCTCAGCTGGAGAGGCAGACTGGGGGATGTGGGGAGGTGCCTATGGATGGTTCTGCTGTGAGATCTGTGGGGGACAGAGCCCCCCGGCACAGGGGAACCTCTCTGAAGCCTCGGTGGGGTGTCAGGGGTTTGTTCCAGGCAGCCAGACCCCTCCCCGCCCGCAGCCTGGGCACACGCTGCCCTAATGGGAAAGGACAGGCAGTAAAAGGCTGTGATGGGGATCATAAATATCCATTAAAGCAGCTTTTAATCCACCCTGCGAGCCACAGGGCTGTGCCAGAGGGGAATGCAGGAGCCTGGCAGGCTGTGTGTGGTGCCAGGGGGCACCCAGGGCACGGGGCATCACCCCAACACTCCCCTCAGAAACGAGCCACCCCTGCAGGGCATGGGTGCAGGGGCAGTGCCCGGCTGCCAACCTGCCTGCTGCAGCCCTGGCACAGCTGCAGAGACCCAGTCAAAGACTCTGATCCATCAGGGACGTGCCCTCTGTGCCCAGAGCAGCTGGTGAAGGGCCCTCTCAGGTGAGACCCCACCTGCAGAGCTGCTCCAGCCCTGGATCCCCAAAATCAAGGACCTGGAGCTGTTGGAGAGAGCCCAGAGGAGCCCACGGAGCTGCTGCAGGGCTGGAGCCCCTCTGGAGCCAGGCTGGGAGAGCTGGGGGTGCTCCCCTGGAGAGGAGAAGGCTCCAGGCAGAGCTCAGAGCCCTTGCAGGGCCTGAAGGGGCTCCAGGAGAGCTGCAGAGGGACTGGGGACAAGGAGGGAGGGACAGGAGCCAGGGAATGGCTGCCAGTGCCAGAGGGCAGGGCTGGATGGGATCTTGGCAATTGGGAATTGTTCCCTGGCAGGGTGGGCAGGGGCTGGGCTGGAATTGCCAGAAGGGAATTCATTTTTCCCATTAAGGGAAAATCCTGGCAGTTCTCCATCACACCCACCAAAAAACCCCTCACAACCACCCTGTGTGTGCATTGCTGCTCACCCCCTGCTCTTGCATGCAGCCTTCCCTGCTCCCCAGGGACAGCAGGCTCTGGGTACCAAGGGCACCCTCTTTCCTGACTCCTGTTGACGAGTTTCTCTCCACTTTGTGTACAATGCCTTCACCTTCCTCCCTCCCAGCAATGCCACTCACTATTTATGGCTGTGCAGCACACAGCAGGTCACATCTGTGTCCTTCCTCTGGCTCCAGCACAGGACAAAGTGCCCCTGATTGCTGCTGCCTCCACACAGTGCTCTGCGCCACAGCCAGCTGCACCATGGCAGCTCCATCCCCTGGGAATTCTGGGGCTTCCCAATGCAGATTTTCCCAAAATGTACAAATTTCCAGGGAGGGAAAATTCCCCCAAAAACATCCAAACGTTTCACTGGGTTTTGATGCCGTTAAATCATTAAACAGTAAAACACTAGATAGACTAGAAATGTAGATTTGGAGTAATATGATAATATAAAAGCCCAAATGGAATGAAACCAAATGATAATGTCAAATTGAAATGTTCGCCTCTCATTGGAAAAAAAAAAAATCCTTTCGACGTTATTGAAACAAAATGTGAAAGTTGAAATCATTTGATTTGACACTTCTCCGTAGAAAAATATCATCAGGATCGACATGTTCCCAGGAGATGCTCAGAGTTTAGAAGCTGCTCTGCTGGAAAAATGTTGCCAGACAGAAACGAGACAGAGCAGAGCAGCCGTGCTCTCCCTGTGCCCCTCTCGGAGCCAGGGCTGCCGGGGAGGCTGGGAAGGCACAGGGCAGGTTCTGCCCCTGACCCCACTCCTCACACACCTCTGTCCCCATGTCCTGGTTTAGGGCAAATTTGGGAGAAAACCTCCAAACCTGCAAACCGCAAATCCACACGGCCCCTCCCCACAACTGGTTTGGGAAGGATTCCTCAGAGAGGAGTGGAAAGAACCTGTTTATTTAACAGGCACAGCACCCCCAGCACACAAGTGAGCAATACTGTGACGGTGTTCACAGGGGTCTCAGGTTGAGGGAAGAGATGAGGATTTGACTTTATGTTACAGAAGGCTGATTTATTATTTTATGATATCTATTACATTAAAACTATACTGAAAGAATAGAAGAAAGGATTTCATCAGAAGACTGGCTAAGAATAGAATCAGAAAGAATGATAACAAAGGTTTGTGTCTTGGACTCTCTGTCCGAGCCAGCTGGACTGTGATTGGCCATTAATTAGAAACATCCAACATGGGCCAATCACAGATGTACCTGTTGCATTCCACAGCAGCAGATAATCAATGTTTACATTTTGTTCCTGAGGCCTCTCAGCTTCTCAGGAGGAAAAATCCTAAGGGAAGGATTTTCCATAAGAGATGTCTGTGACACAATACCAGATGACACCACTCTGTCGTTGCTCTGAAAAAGATGACAAATTCAGAAAGTCTCTCCTGGGGGTGGTCGCTCTGTTCTCAGTCCCTCCTGTGCTGGGGCAGCTGCTGCAGCCACAAGGTGCAAACTCTCGGTGTTCCCAGGCCCCAGTCCGGAGCAGGTTCGAGTTGGTCCAAAAAAGGGAAAGGAGAAACAGTCCAGGGAAAATTTGGACTGCTTAGCTAAACTAACTAATGAGCAGGAGCAAAAAGCAGGAGCAAAGCAGAAGCAAGAGCAAAGGGAAAAGCAAAAGCAGCACCATGTACTGCCCTGTCTGTGTGTCCCACCAGCCGTGGGGGAGCGGCTGAGAGCAAAACCAAAACAAAACATTCACTCTTCAGAGCCAGTCTTGAAGGCACAGAACATGATATCCAGCACGAACAGAATAGACAAATGGGGATACAGCATCATAACCTCACCCTAGGACAGCCCAGGACAGCGACCTGCTGCTGGCCTGTGTCCCCTCCCTGCAGGGCCAAACTTGGTGAGAACTCGTCCTTCACCCTGTTCCTCCTCTCCTGCACTCAGCCCCGTCACAGCAGCGCCATGGCCATGCCAGCACCAGAGCTGGAGCTCCAGGATTTCACAGCACTTCCCCTTCACAGCACAGGTAAGAGGAGCCAGGTGGGAGCTGGGCTCTGCTCGCAGGTAAGAAGGACAGCACGAGAGGACACGGCCTCAAGCTGTCCCAGGGAAGGTTGGTATTAGGGAAATTCCTTCACTGGAAGAATCCCCTCCACAGCAGTTTTGTATTTCTTCATGCCCCCTCCTGGGTGTGGCACCTGCCAGGACAGGGCATGCTCTGAGGTGCCAGCCAGGGTGGTTTGCCCCCCTCTGGCACTTTCTGGGTCACTCAGTGTGGGGAGGGTGCCCAAAGGACCAGCAGCAAGTGAGATCCCCTGCCCTGCCCACACCTCGATACCCTGCCTCTGAAAACATAGCTTGGGGGGTGCAGAGCTCCCAGCCAGGATCAGGGGATCATTAAAGTTGGAAAAGGCCTCCAGGATCATCGACTCCAACCCCCAGCTGAACCCCCCGTGCCCACTGAGCCGCACCATGAAGTGCCACATCCACTGACCCTTGCACACTTCAGGAATGACGTGCCCTGGGCAGTGCCAGTGCTTGACCACTCTTCCCATGAAGGAATTTCCCTAATACCAACCTTCCTTGGGACAGTTTGAGGCCATGTCCTCTCGTTCTGTCCTTCTCACCTGCGAGCAGAGCCCAGCTCCTCCTACCAGGGAGCTGGAGAGAGCAAGAAATTCCCCCTGGAACAGCCCTACCCCAAACCTCCCTCCCTGCATGGCCTCCAGCTGGACAGGAGTGGGTATCAGCATCCCCTGGGCTGGCTGAGTGGGGCCAAACCTCCCTCCAGGCTCTCTCCTCCTCCCCAGGCTGCAGAGCTCACCAGGGCTGGTGCTAATGAAGATTTCCTGCAGCGCTTGCTTAGCAGAAAATGATTGGTTACACCCGAGCTCGTAATTAAAAAAAAGAGAGCGAGTGCACTAATGGGTATTTATTTGACTGTTACCTTGTCATGTATTTATCGATGCAGATAAATTCAAAATCATTAAATGCTTTACAGGGCCTGACAATTTACAGCCCCTGTCAGTTGCCTGCCTCTGCAGCAGCAGCAGCAGCAGAGCAGCTCAGCCAGGGGCACACACAGCCCTGGGCCCCCAGCCCAGCTGGGGCACTCAGAGCAGCAGCCCAGCAGGCTGTGGCTGAGTGTGGTGTGCAAAAAAGGTGCTGAGGTGATGCTGTGCCGTGGTCTCACATGTGGTGACAGCCACAGGTCCCTGCTGGGGGCTGGAGGTGCAGCTGGGGTGTGATGGGCACCTCTGGTGCTGCACCTTGGGTGTGATGGGAGCTGAAGCCACAGCCCCCACTGCCCCACCCTGCTGGGGAAGGTGAAACAGGAAAGCCTTATAAATATGATTGCCTGGCAAAAGATTTTGAGAATATGGAAACTCTAAGTGAGATTGAAATGAAAGCAAGCTTTGAGATCCCTCAGTTACTGAACAACAGGAAAACAATGGCATGGCCAGCTGAAGGTGATCCCCTTTGGATCAAACAACACCCTCTGCTTGCAGACAGGCCCAAGGCTCAGAGCAGACCCTGCTGGCTTGGCAGAAGGGGCCCAAAGAGGAGTTTTTAGGGTTTAAAATGTAACCCAGTGTGGGAATGTAATGATTCTTATAGGCTGTATGGAAATGCTGTAGGATTTGTATCTTGGACTAGATTGGTTAGTGAGAATCAGAATATTCAGCAGAGAAGATTTATTGTATTATAACAGAAACCTCGCTCTCTTACGCTTTTACTTTCTTATCCTTTTATGCTCTCACCCTCTCTCCCCCTCTCCTCTCTCAGCCTGCTCTGAGCTGTGGCTGGCAGCTCCCAGCAGGGCCCTGCACCCAGGCCCTTTGCAATAAACCACAAGTTCCACAATCTGGCTTCAAAAATCTCTCGTCTCCATCCGTCCCAACCGTCCTACCCCCCGACGCTCCTACCCCACCCCACCTCAGACAGCCCTGACAGCCCCAGCTGGAGCTGCCTTGGAGGCACCATGGAGCTGGAATCATTTATCATCCCCATGTGCAGGTGGGAAACTCCAGGTGAGCAGGCACGGGCTGCTGGCACTGCTGGCAGGCCAATGTGAGCCAGGGGGGGCTCAGCAGAGGGGAACTCTGCTCGCCTCCTTGCTCGGGGTGGGAATCCCTTCCCATGCCTCTCCATCAGAGAGATGAGGAGAACTGTAGGAGGAAGGAGGGAAGGGAAGGGAAGGGAAGGGAAGGGAAGGGAAGGGAAGGGAAGGAAGAAGGGAAGGAAAGGAAGGAAGGATCTTTTCCTGCCCTGTGACAAGCAGCAGGGCAGCCCACAGAAGGCTCAGATCTCCAGAGAGCATCTCTGTCTCTGGAGACTTATCAGGTGTGCCGGGGGATTCGGGGGCATCTCCTGCCTCAGTGTTTGCATAGCAACAAGGCCTTGATTATACAGCCCCTAATTAGCTTATTATTGCCATTAGCGGAGGCAGGGAGCCCCCTGCTCTTAACACACCCACAGGCGGGCTGGGCTGGGCTGGGCTGAGTGGGAGCATCCCCTGCTCTGGGTGGTGTCACCAGTATGTGGCAGAGCCCTGGGGCAGCACCTGAGCTGCCACAGCCTCCTGCCCTTCTTCACCCTGCCCTGTGTCCCCAGCAGGGCCACACCTGGGCACCCTGTCCAGCCTGTGCCAGTGTGTGCCCACCTGTGCTCCCCCTGTGTGCCTCTGGGCATGGAGCTCTGCCCGTTCCCCTGGGGATTTCCTGGGGGTGGTTCTGCCTAGAGAGGCAATGCTGAAATGTGGAGCTTTTCCCCCAGGATCCCCTCAGCATCCCCAGCCATCCCCTGTGCAAGCCCCAGCCGCAGGGTGGGACTGGAGGTGGTGCAGAATGGGAGCAGAGCAGAGGGAAGGCAGAGGATCTGCAGCATCCCAGCGTGTTCCTGTGCAGTGGAGAGGAGCGGGGAGAATCTGCACAGCCTGGAGCAGAGCAAGGAGCAGCCACCCTGATCCAGGGCACAGACACAGCTCTGGTGGGACTCACCCTGCTTGCTGCCAGGCCACCATCCCCAAACTAAACCTGATCCAGGGCACAGATACAGCCCTGGTGGCTCACCCTACCTCCTGCCAGGCCACAATTCTCCAACCCAAACCTCATCCAGGGCACAGATACAGCCCTGGTGGTCCTGGTGGTCCTCACCCTACCTGCTGCCAGGCCACCATCCCCAACCCAAACCTGATCCAAGGAGATACAGCCCTGCTTGCTGCCAGGCCATCACCCCAAACCCAAACCCGATCCAGAGCAGAGATACAGCCCTGGTGGTCCTGGTGGTCCTCACCCTGCCTGCTGCCAGGTCACCATCCCCAACCCAAACCTGATCCAGGGCACAGATACAGCCCTGGTGGTCCTCACCTGCTGCCAGGCCAGCATCCCTGACCCTGGCACGGCTCTGAGCAGCACCAGCTCCAGAGCAGACACCTCACCTGCCTCTCCTGAGCCCAAATTTGGTGTGGCAGGCCCCAGACCTGCAGCAGGGACCTCTGAAGGGCGACATGCTTATCCTGACCCCTGGAGTGTCTCCATGGGGGAAGGGCCAGGCTGGCACTGGCACAGGGTGGGCACAGCTGGCACAGGGTGGGCACAGCTGGCACAGGGTGGGCACAGCTGGCAGTGCTGCAGGCTGGCACAGGGTGGGCACAGCTGGCACAGGGTGGGCACAGCTGGCACAGGGTGGGCGGCACAGGCACAGCGTGGGCACAGCTGGCAGTGCTGCAGGCTGGCACTGGCACATCTGGAGAAGCCTGAGCAGCCCCAGCTCCGCTCCCTGCTGCCCTTGCCGGCCTCAGGCAGCCTGGCAGGCAGGAGCTGGGCATCCCCTGGATGGTGCCTGGAGGGGCTCCCTGGAACAGAGGCCGGACAAGGTTAAGAAAATCAAATATGGATTTATTAAAGGCCTTCAACAGATACACCTTGGGCAGCCAAAGCCTCCCAGAGGCTGCACCCAGTGATCACAAGTTTTTCAGACAATTATAAGTTTGGTCCATTTACATATCAGGGGTTAATTCTCTAATTACAACTTCAATTAATGAAGTCATTTACCCCCAGTTTGCTCCCCCCAATTCACTTTTTTTTAATAACTTTTGGGGCCTGAGGCTGTAGGGTGTCCTTGTACCTCAGGCCTGGAGGAATTCTTTTATCTGACCAACATGTGAGGACGGTAAAACTCTACATGGAGTACAGAGTTTTGCACTAATGCAGGGCAGGATGTGAAAAATAGAAAAGCTGAAACCCTAAAGCATTGAGAGGCTCCGTGCAAGGTGTTAGCAGCAGGCTGAGACCATCCTGGCTGGCAGGGAGGAGGCTGCAGAGCCAGCGGGGATGGCAGTGGCACGGGGGGCTCAGGACAGAGCCCTGGAGCTGGCACTGAGCAGGAGCAGGGGGGGCAGCAGGGCCCTGCTTTGTTCGGGAGAGAAAAGGGAGAAAAGGCAAGAGCTGGGGCTCTGTGTGTAAGTAGGTCACACACCAGGCTGCAGACAGGCCATGGGCACAGACTGTGAATGCAGGAGGGAGAAAGAGAGGGAAAAGGGGGATGGGATGGCTGGGAATGGGCTGGAAGGGGAGCAGGGCAGCTCACAGACAGACAGACAGACAGACCATGTCCCTGCAAGCCACAGAGGTCTGTGCAGCAGCAGAGTTCTGCTCCAGTGCCACCCACCCTTGCAGCATGGGAGATCAAATCCTTTCCTGACCCCCTTGGCTAGCAGAGCAGGGAGCTGGGCAGAGAGCACAGCCTGGCATCCCCTGTTCAGGGAGCACAGCCTGGCATCCCCTGTGCAGAGAGCACAGCCTGGCATGCCCTGTTCAGGGAGCACAGCCTGGCATCCCCTGTGTAGGGGGCACAGCCTGGCATTCCCTGTGCAGGGGGCACACCCTGGCAGCCCCTCTCCTCTCACTGCTGGGATCTGTGCAGGTTTCATCCCCACAGCAGCCACGAGCCATGAAACCCCTCTGCCACACAGAGCCTCACCAGGGCTCAGCCATCACTGCTCCAGGGACTCGTGTCCCTCTGTCCTGCAGCCCCTGGGTCCCCAAGGCAGGATGGAGACGCCAGGGTGACCCCAAGACAGCCCATGGTGCTGGGAGTGTGTGCTGGGGGTTCCTTCCACCACATCCCAGAGGGGTGGGGAGTGATCCAACCTGGGGCAGCATCGCTGTGTGGGGCATGACAGCTGCAAACCCCATGGACAGCAGGGTCACACAGAGATCCCCTAAAGCCCATGGACAGCAGGGTCACACAGAGATCCCCTAAAGCCCCGTGGACAGCAGGGTCACAGAGAGATCCCCTAAAGCCCATGGACAGCAGGGTCACACAGAGTTCCCCTAATTCTCCACGGACAGCAGGGTCACACAGAGATCCCCTAAACCCCATGGACAGCAGGGTCACACAGAGCTCCCCTAATTCCCATTGACAGCAGGGTCACAGCAGAGCTTAAAGCCCCCAAGATCAAGGTCAGAGCAGTCCTCCCTAAACCCCACTGACAGCAGGGTCACACAGAGCTCCCCAAAGCCCCACTGACAGCAGGGTCACACAGAGCTCCCCTAATTTTTCCATTCAGCAGGGTCACACAGAGCTCCCCAAAGCCCCACTGACAGCAGGGTCACAGCAGAGCTGCCCTGCTCCCCCTCCCCTGCAGCACCTGATGCTCCAGCACATGCTCCATCCCTGCATCCTGCAGCCTGCGGGCTGGGGAAACGCTGAGCACAGGCAGAAAATGCCTCCCCAGCCCTGGCGGAGATCAGCTAGTGCCCCCAGGCAGGAGGTGCAATTAACCTTCTCATGACAAGAATAACTACCAGCGTTGTTATCGATCGCAAAGGTGGCCAGCCCTCGGCGAGGGTGGCACTGGAGGTGGCCTGGAATGGGAGCAGAGCGTGCAGGAGGGAAGGCAGAGGATCTGCAGCAGCCCAGCGTGCTCCTGCTGCACGTGGAGTGAGAATCTCATAGCTTCCCATCCTCCCAGCCCAGCCCTGAGGGGCTACAACGTGGGCTGAGAGCCCCCAGACCTGGGGGGAAGCTGGGCCAGGGGGATGTATGAGCTGAGACACGTTAAAAATTATATCAAGACCCGGAATGGACAAAAGGAGCCTTGGCAAAGCTTAAAAATTGAACATGAAATGAGGTAAAGGCACAAAGTAAAAGCAAGAAAAAAAATCCCTGGTGTAATCCACTGCTCCAGCTCTCCGAGGAAAGGTGAGCTTTGGGTTCCAGGTGTGTTGCAGACAACTCTTATGAAAAATCCTTTCCTTAGGATTTTTCCTCCTGAGAAGCTGAGAGGCCTCAGGAACAAAATGTAAACATTGATTATCTGCTGCTGTGGAATGCAACAGGTGAATCTGTGATTGGCCCATGTTGGATGTTTCTAATTAATGGCCAATCACAGCCCAGCTGGCTCGGACTCTCTGTCCAAGACACAAACCTTTGTTGTCGTTCTTTCTGATTCTATTCTTAGTCCTTCTGATGAAAACCTTTTCTTCTATTCTTTTAGTATAGTTTTAATGTAATATATATCATAAAATAATAAATCAGCCTTCTGAAACATGGAGTCAGATCCTCGTCTCTTCCCTCATCCAAGAACCCCTGTGACCGTCACACAGGTGTGCCAGGTGTGCCAGGAGCTGTGTGATTGCAGGCTGGGCACCGGGCAGTGACATTTCCTAACTCCCGCCTGCACCTCCCATGGACGGAAACCAGGGACGGCTCCCTTTGGGATAACTCACACAAACCAGGGGGCGCTTGCACCCTCTGCGCTCTGCCTGTGAAATAAACAGGGCAGGAGACTTTTTCTCCTTTTAATGCCTTTATTAAAAGCGATCAGCTGAAGGTTGGAAAGCTTGACGGGTCCAAAATCGCTCCCAGGGTGACTCGGAGGAGAAGGAACGTGCAGCTTTGTCTACTAAAGGGCAGAGATGGAGATCCCATCCTCACGAAAGCAGTGGGCATATCCCCAGGTTTCCCAACTTACAAATGGTTCCAGCCAAGGTCTTGCCCTCAGCTGAAGTCTTCGTGCTCAGGGCGAGGGGCAACAAAGGTTTTCAGCATCTCTGCAGGCTCAGTACTCTGTTCTTCACGTCCAGACATCACTCTGATCTCTTAATTCTGTATTGGCTCGTTGTTTTGGGTTTTTTTCGGTAAGTTTGGTGGGGTGGCCTCCCATGCCATGCTGGTCCTGAGGTTAATTTGCATTCTCTCTGATGCCCCCCCCCTCCATGTCCCCTCCTCTCGCCGAAGGACAGCTTAGCCCCAGGCAGGGCTATACCGATACAAAAGGAGCAATTAGCTAAAACGACCGGTGATTACAATAACAAACAGGTAGATCTCCACCTTGGCAACAACTGGTCCAACTGGTTCTGCAACTCCTTTTTTTTCCCCCCCAAAAAAATTGGCAGATTTTTTTTGTTTATAACAGCCTGCAGATGGGTGAGCCCAAACCCGGGTTCTGGCCCTGACAAGATCCAGAGGGATGTGACAGGGACAGGGAGTTGTCCTTTGGCATCCAGCTTAATCACTGTGTAATTATGCCCAAGCACTGGTCACCCACTGAGGGACTTCTGCAGGGTGTGTGGAAAAGCTTTGCTTTTTGTTGTAATGGGAACCAAGAGGCTGGAAATTCTCAGGGTAAAAAATATTTCTGGGCTTGGTTAGGAGAATCAGGTTTTGGCTGCTGGGAAGCCAGGCATGTTCACCATCTTCTGTCCTGACAGCTTTTGTTTGGGGTTTTTCATTTGTGCAAGGAAAGGGTTTGGCAGCGAGGGGAGAATCTGATGGCAATGCAGGGGAAAGGAGAAAAAGAAGATTTCTTCAGGAAATTTCAGTGGAAAATAACCAGAGATTTATATATTTTTTTTTAAATTTATTTATTTATTTTTAATTTTCATTTTAAATTGCCTGCTTTGAGCCTGCCTGCATGGAGGGGGTGCCAAGATCTCCCACCCAGCCCGGGTCAGTGGAAAATAACCAGAGATGTAATTTTTTTAATTTTTATTTTTCATTATAAATTGCCTGCTTTGAGCCTGCCTGCTGGAGGGGGTGCCAAGGTCTCCCACCCAGCCCGGGTGTGCTGGGGGCTGTTCCTGGGGCTGGGGGATGCTCTGTGCTCCCACCCCTCCCTCCCCCGGGGCCGGGGGCCACCGGCAGCTGCTGCCAGCGCTAACCCAGATTCCAGGGACGTCTTGCTGCTAAATTGGCAGCGTGTAAGAGACGTGTCACCTGGGTGACAGGGTGTCTGCGCCTGCCGGAGTGTTTGAATACAGGCGCTGTGTGCTAAATGCTCCCATCATTAGGGCTGAGCTGGAGACACCAGAGCCAAAGTTCCCCGGGGCTTGGGAGGAGGATGGAGGCTGGGTTTGGAGTGCACAGGGCAGGGAATAGCTCTGCTTGGTCACAGTGGCCCAAACCCTGCTGTCCCCGTCCTCAAACCCTGCTGTCCCCATCCTAAACCCTGCTGTCCCTGTCCCCAGACCCTGCTGTCCACTGATGCCTTGAGAATACTGACCTAGAACAGAGACCAGACTGAGCTAAAGAATAAAGCAGGGATTTATTAAAAGGATCTCCTCCATGGATCCACCTTGGGCAGCACAAGAGCCCAGCCAGGGCTGCACCCAAGATGAACCAAAATGGTCCCAAAATGAACCCAAGATGAACCAAAATGTCCAAAAAATGGACAACCAGTCAGAGGGCCTCCCATTGTTATAAGTTCTGGACCATTTGTATATTGGGGTGAATTGTCCAGTTATAGCTTTAGGTTATAAAGTCCCATCTTTCTTGTTTTTCTCTCTCCAGCCCATGGTGTTTGTGCTCTTGGGCCTGAGATTTGGGTCATTTGTCCTTGGTGCCCAGCTGGAGCAGGAATTGTTTTGTCTCCCTGCTCTGTGCACAGAGCTCACCATCCCATAATGTGAATCCACACACCAAAGCAGCGGAATTGTCCAGTTATAGCTTTAGGTTATAAAGTCCCATCTTTCTTGTTTTTCTCTCTCCAGCCCATGGTGTTTGTGCTCTTGGGCCTGAGATTTGGGTCATTTGTCCTTGGTGCCCAGCTGGAGCAGGAATTGTTTTGTCTCCCTGCTCTGTGCACAGAGCTCACCATCCCATAATGTGAATCCACACACCAAAGCAGCGCAGAATGTGAAAAACAGAAAAGCTAAACCTGAGGCATCACTCATCCCCAAACCTGCTGTCCCCATCCCAAACCCTGCTGTCCCATCCCAACCCTGATGTCCCATCCCATCCCTGCTGTCCCCGTCCCAAACCCTCCTGCCTC
>NW_005054499.1:1136411-1144960 GCF_000277835.1 Geospiza fortis | reverse complement strand
TCCCAGCCTCTCCCAGGAGCACATCCTTGCTCTCCTGCCCATCTCCGATCTCCTGGAGGCTGGTGGCAGTTTTCTCGTGCCGAGGAGCGAAGCAGGCAGCAATTAATGGTCCCTTTTGTTGGGAAATGGCTGAGCAGCCGCAGCCCCAGGCTGGAGTCAGAGGGGTCCCAGGGGATGCAGATGCTGGGCGGGAGGAGCCGATGTCTCGGCCGCAGATGGGGATGGGAGCGGGGAAGCCGAGGAGACAAGCGGAGAGAGCCACGAGGGTAACCTGACCCCGGGGACGGCGAGAGGGAGGCTGGGCTGGGCATGGAGGAGCCGCTTACCTCTGTGAGAGGTGCTGGGACAAAGGGCTGTCTGTCCCCTGTGCAGTGTGACACGGGTGCGCAGGTCCGTGTCTCAGGGATGGCAGCACCACGGGGGATTTGCAGCCTGCTGGATCATCCACGCATGGCACTTGTGGTGCCCTCTGTGCCCACCTTCAGCGGGGACCTGGAGTGCCCTGGTGGGTGGGTGGGTGACACCAGGAGTGGCTGCTCCAGCCCCATCCTGGCTCTTCTTTGGAGAAGCAGCGCCCAGCACTGCCAGCCCGTGCCCTCTGAGCTCCTCCAAGCTCCTTCCAGGGGCCTTGCCCACCCTCCCTGCCCAGGGGGGGTTTTTCACAGTGCTGTGAGCCCAGGGCAGGGGATCCAGCCCAGCTCCCTCCTCTGCAGCAGGCAGACGTGGAGCCAGCCCTTGTCTGCATCCTGCTCCCCAGAGAACATTCCAGGCTCTGACCCACACTGCAGGACAGCTCATCTGCAGGGGACAGGGGACGCGGGGACACGGGGACACAGGGACACAGGGACAGGGGGAGATGGGGACAGGGGGACACAGGGACAGGGGGACACAGGGACAGGGGGACACAGGGACAGGGGGACACAGGGACAGGGGGACACAGGGACAGGGGGACACAGGGACAGGGGGACACAGGGACAGGGGGACACAGGGACAGGGGGACACAGGGACAGGGGGACACAGGGACAGGGGGACACAGGGACAGGGGGACACAGGGACAGGGGGACACAGGGACAGGGGGACACAGGGACAGGGGGACACAGGGACAGGGGGACACAGGGACAGGGGGACACGGGGACAGGGGTTCAGGCTGTTTTCCCCCAGGTGAGCAGGAGCCCCAGGCTGCAGCAGCACCATCACAGCACGTCACCTCTGCTCCCAGCAGGGACAGCCCCAGGCTCAGCAGAGAGGGACAAGAGGCCACGTCCTTGTGGTGGCTCCAGCCACGCTGTGCTGGCACTGGTGAGGACACACCCCCAGCCCTGGGGACAGTTCTGGGCCCCTCAGTTCAGGAAGGACCTGGAGGGGCTGGAGCGAGTCCAGGGAAGGGAACAGGGCTGGGAAGGGAATGGAGAATTCCTGAGGGAGCTGGGAAGGGGCTCAGCCTGGAGCAAAGGAGGCTCAGGGGGCCCTTGTGGCTCTGCACAGCTCCTGCCAGGAGGGGACAGCCGGAGGGTCGGGCTGTGCTCCAGGAACAGGGACAGGAGCAGAGGGAACGGCCTCAGGCTGGGTCAGACAAGGTTCAGGTTGGATATCATGGAAGTTTCTTCACTCAAAGAGTGATCAAGCCCTGGCACAGCCACCCAGGGCAGTGGTGAAGTCACCACCCCTGGAAGGGTTCAAAAAACGAGTAGACATGGCACAGGTGATATGGTTTAGTGGTTGTAGTGGGATTCAGTTGAAGGTTGACTTGGTGAGCTCAGAGGTCTTTCCCAGCCCTAAGATTCTGTGATTCTTCTGCAGCTGGCAAACATCAGCCAGGTCCTGGGTCTGCTTCCTCTGCAGCTGAGCCCTGGCATCTGCCAGCCCTGCTCCAGGCTGCAGCTGGAGGGGAGACACCCAGCCCGAGGCTCAGGGATGTGTATTCTGCTCATTGCTCACAAATACTAATGGCCCAGAGTTATTAATATTGCCACTGTAGTCATATCTGGGTAATTACTGCCATTAACCACCAGCAGAACTATTGAGTTCCCCTAATCAGTGCATTATAATAATTGGGACCAAGTGTTTTATAGATCCAGACGTTAATTCCTTCTTAGCACCTCTCCCTCCCCTGGAGCTGCTCCTCCCTGCTCAGCTCTCCCAGCCTGAGGCTGCTCCCTGTGTGCAGCTGCTGGGGCACCCTGTGGTCAGCCCAGGTGACCCATGCCATGTTCCATCCAGATCATGGCTGTAGGAATTTTGGGTGTCCAGGCTGTGGAGGTGGAGGTGGGACCCCAAGCAGGGCTTGAAGAAGAAGAGCTGCGTCCATGCCCTGCACATGTGGCCATCAGCAGCACCTCCAGGACAGGAGCTGGGTCCTTGCCTGGCATGTGTGACCATCAGCACCTCCAGGATTGGAGCTGATCCTTGCCTGGTATGTGTGACCATCAGCAGCACCTCCAGGACAGGAGCTGGGTCCTTGCCTGGCACATGTGACCATCAGCACCTCCAGGAGAAGAGTTGGGTCCATGCGTGGCACACATGGCCCAGCAGTACCTCAAGGACAGGAGCTGGGTCCATGCCCTTCACCTGTGGTCCAGCAGCACCTCCAGGATGGAGCTGGGTCCTTGCCTGGCCTGTGTGACCATCAGCACCTCCAGGACAGGAGCTGAGTCTGTGCCCTGTACATATGCCCAGCAGCACGTCCAGAAGAGCTGGTCTTTGCCCTTCACCTGTGGTCCAGCAGCGCCTCCAGAACAGGATTTGTTCCTTGCCCTGCACGGGTGGCCCAGCAGCACCTCCAGGATAGGAGCTGGGTCCATGCCCTGCACATGTGGCCATCAGCACCTCCAGGAGAAGAGCTGGTCCATGCCCTTCACCTGTGACCCATCAGCACCTCCAGGACAGGATTTGGGTCCTTGCCTGGCCTGTGTGACCATCAGCACCTCCAGGACAGGAGCTGGTCCATGCCCTACAGGTACCTGTGGTGCCCCACGCTGCCCCTGCCCTCCTCACCATGCAGATCTCCATGAAGACCCTCACGGGGAAAACCATCGCCCTCAAGGCTGAACCTTCTGATACTACAGAAAATGTAGACGCAAAGATCCAGGATAAGGAGGGCATCCCTCGGGATCAGCAGCAGCTGATCTTTGCTGGGAAGCAGCTGGAGGATGGACACACACTGTCCAACTGCAACATCTAACAAGAATCCACCCTTCACCTGGGGCTGGGACTTTGTGGTGGTGCTAAGAAGAAGGAGAAGGAGAAGGAGAAGGAGAAGGAGAAGGAGAAGGAGAAGGAGAAGGAGAAGGAGAAGGAGAAGGAGAAGGAGAAGGAGAAGGAGAAGGAGAAGGAGAAGGAGAAGGAGAAGGAGAAGGAGAAGGAGAAGGAGAAGGAGAAGGAGAAGGAGAAGATGTTTTACACGACTCCCAAGAAGAACAAGCATAAGAGAAAGAAGGTTAAGCTTGCAGTGCTCAAGTACTACAAGGTGAATGAGAACAGCAAGACCAGCCACCTGCACCAGGAGTGCCCCTCAGAGGAGTTTGGGGCTGGGGTCTTCACGGACAGGCACTGACAGACACTGCTGTGACACTGCACGTGTGGCCCTCAGCACCTCCAGGATGGAGCTGGTCCATGCCCTTCACCTGTGGCCCAGCAGCACCTCCCAGGTGCCTGAAGGCAGCAGGATGGACGGAACACTTTGGCTGTTCCTTCTGCTGGGACAGAAATCTGCTGTGCGGGGAGTTAATTGCACAGTCTGCTATTTACAGCCGGTTCCTCTTGCTCTGGAAAGCTCCTCCCTGCTGCAGCCATCTGGGCCTTGGTGGCTGTTTGGGGGTGACTCAATGGGTTGAAGGAGAGAAGCATCTTCTCCTCCAGCTCCTGGAGCAGAGCTGGGAGCTGCCTCCACATCCCTCTGCACCACCAGGGACCTCTCACCTTGCCAGCCCTGCTTCCCCTGAGCACCCTGGGTCTCCCCAGGTGATGCCCAGAGCAGGCAGAGCCAGGCTGGCACCAAAACCAGAATCTGCCCCGGCCCTTTGGGCCACAGGCTGGGGACAAAGTGGGTCCCACACAGAGGGCTGGAGCTGGGGGGCAGAGCAGGTCTGCAGCCCCCCAGGACAACCCAGCCCCTGTGTACAGCAGGAGATCTGTGAGTGCTTTGTGACCAGGAAAGCACAACCATGTGTCTTTTAGAGCTGGCCTGAAAACAAAAATCCCTGGAAATTCTAATAAATGAAAAAAAGGGAGGGGTGGAATTTTTAGGGTGGCAGTTACACCAAAGGTTTGGCTGTGCCCAAGCCAATGCATTTCCTTCCAACCACAGCCATTTCACAGAAATCTTTTTTTTTTTTGATGTTTAGCAAAATAAAATTAAGGGAAACTTTGAAACAAAGTCATTTGGACGAGAAAAAAAAAATCAAAACATTTCAATCTGAATAGACTGAAATGAAATGTTTTGATCTTTTGGGGGTTTTTTTCCCTCCAAACAAACCATTCAGCATAATCGACATATTCATCCAGAACCTTTTGGTGTTGTCAAATCTGAATTTTTGTTTTTATATATTTAAAAAACAACCCAAGCCCTCCCAGCTCTAGCCAGTTAAGAGTCTCTTGCAGGCAGAGATGTGTCCTCAGTGGGAGCTGCGTGGTGGCTTTGGAGGGACCCTCCTGGGTGGCTGTGAGCCCTGAGGGGAGGAATTCCTCCCTGTGGAGCAGAGAGCAGCGTCTGGAGCTCAGCCCTCGCCCTCTCTGGTGGCCAAGGGCCAGCGCTGCCACAGGGGGTACACGGCCTGGCCACCGTGGGAGGGATGAGCCAGGTGAGAGCTGCTCCCCTGGGCCCCGGCAGGTGAGGGAGCAGAGCGATGCAATCAATAGCACTAATTGCAAAGGCAACGTCTAGCAGAAATAAGGTGGTTATTCTGCATCACTGGGCACTCCTACAATCAAATTGTCCACAGACAATTAGCTGAGCAGGAGAAATAGGAATTAGGTTTCTAATTGTTGTGCTGGCGAAAGGCATCGGGGAGCGCTCGGAGCAGGGAGAGGTTTGTGTCGGTGCCGGCTGCAGAGCTGCCATCCCTGCTGGCACTCCCAGAGGGATCACCCAGCCAGGCAACGGGGGCTGCAGCTGGGAGCCACAGACGGCTGCCTGGGAGGCTTTGGCCAGTGCTTCTCTGTCTCTCTCTCACGGCTGGGTTATTTATTCCTTTCCTTCGAGGCAGCGCTCCATGCTGGGCGCTGGCACCGCGCTCCCGCACAGCCCTGGGCACCCCCAGGCTCAGGACAGCCCCAGGCACCATCTGCCCACCTGAGGGGCCACCTGCATCCAGCAGAGCAGCGTGACAAGTTGAAGGGGGAGGAACTGAGCCATTGTCCCCAGATGCCCATGCTGTGACTCCTCCCGCACAGCCTTGGGCATCCCCAGTCTCAGCCCAGGCTCAGAACAGTCTCAGCCATCATCCACCCACCTGAGGAACCACCCGAGGGACTGTAGGAATCTATAAAGTTAGAGGGTTTCAGGTTTGTGGGAAAACAGACACCTGCATCCATCAGCGCCCTGTGCCAAGGTGGAAGGGCAGGAGCCAAGCTGCTGTCCCCAGATGCCCCGATGTCCCCCACCCCATGCTGTGACTCCTGCTGCACAGCCTGGGCATCCCCAGGCTCAGGACAGCCCCAGGCACCATCTGCCCACCTGAGGGACCACCTGCATCCAGCAGTGCCCTGTGATAAGGCAGAGAGGCAGGGGCCGAGCTGCTGTGGAGCTCACCTGAGCTGTGCAGTGGTGAGGCAGGAGGGACTGGGATGTCTCACCTCACCTGCAGGTGACTGATCTGGGTCCAACACCCCTCCCTTGCTCCTGCCTTGGCCGCTGGCAGGAGAGGAGTGCTGGTGGCCCTGCAGCCTGTGGGACACTGCCCATGAGGGTGCTGCTCTGAGCTGCACACACCCACACCATGAGTCAAAGCAGCGTTAACAACAACCACAGCAGCGTCCCAGGGCTGCCTGCCCCGCCTGCTCAGCCTGCCAGGAGTCACAGCACGGGCAGCTGGGGACAGCAGCTGGGCTCCTGCCTTGTCACACAGCTCTGATGGATGCAGGTGGCCCCTCAGGTGGGCAGGTGATGGGTGAGGCTGTCCTGAGCTGGGGGATGCCCAGGGCTGTGCAGGAGGAATCCTGGCATGGGCATCTGGGGACAGCGGCTCAGTTCCTCCTCCTCCACCTTGTCACAGGGCACTGCTGGATGCAGGTGGCCCCTCAGGTGGGCAGGTGATGGGTGAGGCTGTCCTGAGCTGGGGGATGCCCAGGGCCGTGCAGGAGGACTCATGGCATGGGGGGGACATCGGGGCATCTGGGATCAGCAGCTCAGCTCCTGCCCTTCCACCTTGTCACAGGGCTCTGATGGATGCAGGTGGTCCCTCAGGGGGGGGGATGGTGCCTGGGGCTGTCCTGAGCTCAGGATGAGCCTGGGATGCCCAGGGCCGTGCAGGAGGACTCATGGCATGGGGGGGACATCGGGGCATCTGGGATCAGCAGCTCAGCTCCTGCCCTTCCACCTTGTCACAGGGCTCTGATGGATGCAGGTGGTCCCTCAGGTGGTCCCTCAGGGATGCAGGTGGTGCCTGGGGCTGTCCTGAGCTCAGGATGAGCCTGGGATGCCCAGGGCCGTGCAGGAGGACTCATGGCATTGGGAGGGACATCTGGGCATCAGGGTTTTCCCCCTCTGCTCTCCCATGTCCCCCAGGCCTGTGAGAGAGCGCTGGGCTCAGAGCAGCCCAGCCCTGCCAGGGGAGCAGGGCTGGCTGTGAGCTCAGTGGGACATCCCACAGGGACCTTCCCTCCTGACCCCACTGATGCTTTGGGGGTGCAGCACGCTCATGGGCAGTGTCCCACAGGCTGCAGGGCCACCAGCACTCCTCTCCTGCCAGCGGCCAAGGCAGGAGCAAGGGAGGGGTGTTGGACCCAGATCAGTCACCTGCAGGTGAGGTGAGACATCCCAGTCCCTCCTGCCTCACCACTGCACAGCCCAGGTGAGCTCTAGAACAGCCAGGATTGTGCTCAGGGCATCTCCTGCTGCTCCTGCCCCTCTGAGCACAGCCCTGCTTCCATCTGAGCCACCAAAGCACGGGAAAAATGGAATTAAAGTCACCTCAGAGAGCGTGCGGCACTGCTCAGCACATCCACACCATCCAGGGGAGTGGGCACTGTGGTTTCTCCTGCTGGGGGCAGGATTGTGTCCTCCAGGAGCAGCCAGGGACACCCTGGAGTCCCCATGGATGGAGGGGCCATGGGCAGCAGGGCTCCCTGCCTGTCACAGCAGAGATGGGGACAAGGTCACAGCCCCAAAAGGGTCAGCCCCAGGTGATGCTGCTGCTGTGGGGGCACAGCCAAACACATCCCCACATGTTTATTCTCACACACACACGTGTATATATAAAAATATATATAAATATATATAAATATATATAAATATATATAAATATATATAAATATATATAAATATATATAAATATATATAAATATATATAAATATATATAAATATATATAAATATATATAAATATATATAAATATATATAAATATATATAAATATATATAAATATATATAAATATATATAAATATATATAAATATATATAAATATATATAAATATATATAAATATATATAAATATATATAAATATATATAAATATATATAAATATATATAAATATATATAAATATATATAAATATATATAAATATATATAAATATATATAAATATATATAAATATATATAAATATATATAAATATATATAAATATATATAAATATATATAAATATATATAAATATATATAAATATATATAAATATATATAAATATATATAAATATATATAAATATATATAAATATATATAAATATATATAAATATATATAAATATATATAAATATATATAAATATATATAAATATATATCCCCTTGGCCTTTGAGTCACCAGTGTTGAACCCTCCCCTGCCAAGAGTGTTCTGAGAAATATCCTCCTCCCCCTCCCCGTTTCTCCTTCTCTCTTTCTCTCCGTAGCATTCGGGCTAATTTTATCTTCTGTCTTTCATCTGCCTGTGTCTCTACCACTCCTGACAAAAAAGAGATTTTCACAGATTTTGCTGGTGCTCACCAGCCCTAAAAGCTTTCATCTCCCTCCGACGACGGGTGCGTGTCATCCGCTCGCTCCAAATTACAGCAGAGGCCTTCACACTCAATCGCAGCATTTTCTGCCTAATTTCCCAGGCAGCAAGAGCAAGAGCGGGCTGGAGGCTTGCCTGGCACCATCCTCAGAGCCCCCCAGGGCCTGGCACCATCCTCAGAGCCCCCCAGGCTGGAGCTTTGCCTGGCACCACCCTCAGAGCCCTCCCGGGTCTGGCTGCCAGGGCTGCCCCCGGGGAAGCCCAGAGCTCACCCTGCCCTGCCCTGCCCTGCCTGCAGCTGTGCACAGCCCCGGGCAGACAGGCAGCACTGGTGTCCCAGCAGGCCAAGTCCTCTGGCCATCCCCTGCCCATCCCCTGCCATTCCCACCCTGCCCCCTGCCC
>NW_005054499.1:1134274-1136002 GCF_000277835.1 Geospiza fortis | reverse complement strand
CCCTGACCATTCCCAGCCTTCCCACCCTGCCCACCCTGCCCATCCCCTGCTATTCCCACCCTTATCACCTTGCCCAACCCCTGCCATCCCCACCCTGCCCATCCCCTGCCATCCCCACCCCACACCCCGCCCAGGGAAGAGCTGCTCTGCTCCCATCCCTGCAGGAATCCCAGTGCCACCTCTCCCCGGGCACACAGCCGAGGCTGCAGGGCTGCTGAGGGCACACACCTGGCGCTCAGGAGGGCTCCCAGGTAAGGAACCCCCTCCCAGCATGGCAGGGGTGCTGTGGGAGCTGCAGCTCCTCCCTGGGCTCCCTGACAGGCAGAGCACGAGCTGAGATGCAATGAGGAGCAGACAGCGTGATTAGCTCTGCTCAAAAAGGTCAAAACACTTATCAGACATGAACGGCAAAGCTAAAAATACACTCAGCACCTCCCTGGCAATTCTCTCCCGGGAAGTGACAGCCATGGCTCGCTGGGGAAGGGGGTGTGGGATGTGAGCAGGGCTGCTGCACTTCTGGGTGGGATTCTGCATCTGCACAGGGGGATCTTCCCGTTCGTGTCACCTCCCTGTGCGACCAGGGAAGGGCTGGGACACCACCAGAGAGGCTCTGAGGGTGACCTGGGTGGCTGGGACAGGGCAGGAGGGGCTGATGCTGCAGCCTGGAAAGCCAGGCTGGAAATCAGAGTGTGCAGGAGGGGAAGGGGAAACTACTCCAGGGCTGAAACACCAGGGACCAGCAGGAGAGAGGGAAGAAGAGGAGGGAACAGGATGGGTGATGCAGGTGGGGAGCTGGAGACACAAGACATGGTCCCAAGCAGAGAACCAGGGTGATTGTCCCTCTGGTCCCACTGTTCTGGCTGCAGGGACCCTCACAGCAGGCAGCCCAGGGTGTGCAGGGACAGGACATTGTCCCTCAGCTGTCCTGGTCACACCCAAGTGTGGTGGTGTGCACAGGGGTCTGGGGATGAGGGAAGAGACGAGGATCTGACTCCATGTTTCACAAGGCTGATTTATTATTTTATGATATATATTACATTAAAACTACACTAAAAAGATATTGAAAAAAGATTTCATCAGAAGGCTGGCTAAGAATAGAATCAGAAAGAATGATAACAAAGGTTTGTGGCTCGGACAGAGTCTGAGCCAGCTGACTGTGATTGGCCATTAATTAGAAACAACCACATGAGACCAATCACAGATGCACCTGTTGCATTCCACAGCAGCAGATAACCATTGTTTACATTTTGTTCCTGAGGCCTCTTGGCTTCTCAGGAGGAAAAATCCTAAGGAAAGGATTTTTCAGAAAAGATGTCTGTGACTCCCAGCCAGGCCCAGGGTGTGCAGGCACAGGACATTGTCCCTCAGCTGTCCTGGTGACACCCAGATTCACCCCCTGGCTGTGACTGGCAGGAGCCTCACAGCACACGCTCCTCAGACAGTCCCACCAAGGCAATCACAGAACCATCAAGGCTGGAAAAGCCCTCCAAGATCATCAAGCCCAACCTTCAACCAAATGTCCTCGTGCCCACCAAACCACATGACACAGTGCCACATCTCACTTTTTAAACACCTCCAGAAGTGCAGGTGATCCCTGTTGGAGCATCGGGGGGTAGGATGGTCAGGATGGACGGAGAGCAGAGATCTCTGCAGCCAGGTCAGGAACTTGTGGTTTATTGCAAAGGGCCTGGGTGCAGGGCCCTGCTGGGAGCTGCCAGCCACAGCTCA
>NW_005054499.1:1131092-1134002 GCF_000277835.1 Geospiza fortis | reverse complement strand
TTGGGCCTGTCTGCAAGCAGAGGGTGTTGTTTGATCCAAAGGGGATCACCTTCAGCTGGCCATGCCATTGTTTTCCAGTTGTTCAGTAACTGAGGGATCTCAAAGCTTGCTTGCATTTCAATCTCGCTTAGAGTTTCCATATTCTCAGAATTTTTTGCCAGACAATCACATTTATAAGGCTTCCCTGTTTCATCTTCCCCAACAGATCCCATCACCTCCTGAGGACAAAGCTCCTGGAGGAGAAGTGACTTTCACCTCTAGGACCTCTTCACCTCCCCTGGCACAGGCAGCAGCTGCCCACACCCCTGGATGTGTGTCCTGGTGCTTCCATGGTGCAGCAAATCCATCAGCTGCAGCTGACACTGCCCTGCCTCAAAGCTGTGCTGGGGAGGAATTTCTCGGTGCTGGGGAGGAATTTCTCGGTGCTGGGAGGGAATTTCTCAGTGCTGCTCACTGCTCCTGGGCGTTCAGCTGAAACAGGAGCGTGGTTTGTTCCTGTGCTCCTGCTGTGCCTCTGAGCACCGCTCCTTCCAGCTCAGCTCCTCCCTCAGGCCAGCTCTAAGCTGGGAGCAGCTCCAGAAACCAACAGCTCCTCTGTGACCCTGGGACACCTCGGCCTCCCAGGGACAGCAGAGGATGGGCAAACTCCTGCCCTCACAGCAGAATTCGTGGTGCCTCTGGCATTTCATCTTTAAGGGGTTTTTATGAGGCCAGGCTGGGGCTGGGAGCAGCCTGGCATAGGGGAAGGTGTCCCTGCCATGGCAGAGGTGGGATGGGATGGGATGGGATGGGATGGGATGGGATGGGATGGGCTGTAAGATCCCTGCCAAGCCAAACCCTCCTGGGACTGCTGGCAGAGCCTGGGAAGAGGAGCTGTGGGCTGGGTAGAGCAATGCCCTGGGGGCTGTGGGATGGGCACAGGGCTGTGGGATGGGCACAGGGCTGCCATGCCCTGAGGGCTGTGGGGACATCAGAGGGTTGCCACACTGCTCCCTGGGGGCTCTGGGGACAGCAGCCCAGCCCCAGCCCTGGGGCCATCCCTCCAGAGCAGTTCCTGTGGTAGAGATGCTTTGGGTGGGACCCAGGGATGGGCAACTGGCACTTCCCAAACAGCATTTCCAGCCCTGCTGTGGGAATGAACAGTGGGAGAGCTGGGGGACACCGGTGTGACACCAGGGACAGGGAGCAGTGTGGGACACTGGTGTGGCATCAGTGTGATACCAGGGACAAGGACCCTGTGCAGGACAGCTGTGTGACACTGGTGTGGCACCAGAGACAGGGAGCAGTGTGGAAGAGCTGTGTGACACCAGTGTGACACCGGTGTGACACGGTGTGACCCCAGGGACAGGGACCCAGTGCAGGGCAGCTTTGGGACACTGGTGTGACACTGGTGTGACACTGGTATGACACCAGGGACAGTGACCCGTGTTCAAAGCTGTGCGACATTGGTGTGACACCAGTGTGATACCAGGGATGGTGACCCAGTGTAGGGCAGTGGTGTGACACTGGTGTGACACAGAGTGACCCCAGGGACAGAGACCCAGTGTGTGACACTGGTGTGACACTGGTGTGACACTGGTATGACACCAGGGACAGTGCCCCAGTGTTCAAAGCTGTGCGACACTGGTGTGACACTGGAATGACCCCAGGGATAAGAACCCAGTGCAGGACAGCTCTGTGACACTGGAGTGACCCCAGAGACAGGGACCTAGTGTAGGACACTGGTGTGACCCCAGAGACAGGGACCCAGTGTAGGACATTGGTGTGACATGGAGTGACCCCAGAGACAGGGACCCAGTGTGTGACACTGGAGTGACCCCAGAGACAGGGACCCAGTGTAGGACACTGGTGTGACCCCAGGGACAGTGACCCAGTGTAGGACACTGGTGTGACCCCAGGGCCAGGGCCCCAGCTGCCATGTGAGCAGCCTCCCTGCAGCCCCGGGGCTGCCCCATGAGGTGACAATGAGCACAAATGACGGCGCCAATTTGCAGCGGGGCTGCTGAACGCTGCCACTGCCAATCGCTGTCACCACAGCCTGGAGGCCTCACCTGGGCCATGTGAGGAGCACCTGCGCTCCCTCCTGCCTCATTAGGAGCTGTTCCCCTCATTAGCACCGAGCTGCTCCCTCATTAGCGGGGCATTCAGCAGCTCCTGCCCTGCTGGCCCTGCAGGGGTGGAACAAACCGAGGGCGCTGGGGTCTTGAACCACCACGGGATCAGGTGTCCAGGGCTGTCCCCAAGAGTTCTGTGCAGTCCTGGGCTGCAGCACAGTGAAAGGAGCCACCTGCTCCACCCTGGCACCCAGAGCATTCACAGCTCACCCCATTCCTCCTCCTGCCTGGGTAGGGACCCCTTCCACCATCCCAGAGCATCCATTCCAGCCCAGATGTGCCTCTGCAGGTGTGTGCAGCTGCCTCCAAACACCCCACTGAGCTGAGGCCACCTGGTGTCCCTGTCCCCATGCAGCCATCCCTGCTCCATCCAGGGTGCCCCCTCCCAGCAGCTGTGGATTATTCTCACACAGGGGCTGGGGAAGGCTCTCCCCAGGGAGCAGAAGCCAGACCCCAAGCCTGTTGGAGAAGATGAAACAGGAAAGCCTTATAAATGTGATTGCCTGGCAGAAGATTTTGAGAATATGGAAACTCTAAGCGAGATTGAAATGAAAGCAAGCTTTGAGATCCCTCAGCTACTGAACAACTGGAAAACAATGGCATGGCCAGCTGAAGGTGATCCCCTTTGGATCAAACAACACCCTCTGCTTGCAGACAGGCCCAAGGCTCAGAGCAGACCCTGCTGGCTTGGCAGAAGGGGCCCAAAGAGGAGTTTTTAGGGTTTAAAATGTAACCCAGTGTGGGAATGTAATGATTCTTATAGGCTGTATGGAAATGCTGTAGGATTTGTATCTTG
>NW_005054499.1:1128508-1131053 GCF_000277835.1 Geospiza fortis | reverse complement strand
TCCCAGCAGGGCCCTGCACCCAGGCCCTTTGCAATAACCCACAAGTTCCTGACCTGGCTGCAGAGATCTCTGCTCTCTGTCCATCCTGACCATGCTACCCCCAATGCTCCTACACGAGTCCTGCTGTCCCCAGGGCTGGTTCCTTTGTCCTTGTGCCCTGAACAGATCCTGCTCCTCCCTGCACCCCTCCCTGCAGAGTCCTGGCTGCTCAGGGGACAGAAGGACCCTCTGTGTCATCCCTCTGCTCGTCTCCAGGGAGAGGAGCAGGAGGGAAGAGCCACTTACTGCTTCACCTCTGCTTTACCCTTCCTTTAGGCAAGGGCTTTTAATTTCCTTTTAGGGCCAGAGCAGCAAGCAGTAAATGATGTCAGATCCCTCCGTGCAAAGCTGGAGGATCCCCAGCCTCTGGCTAAGCCCTGCTTGAGCGACAGCCCGGTACCTGCGGGTCACAGACCTCCCCGGTGCTGCTGACAGCTCTGCTAAAAGCTCTTTGTTCCTCAGCCCTTGAGGCCCTGCTAAGTGGCAAACGGCACGGAGAGCATCTGCAGAGGCACGGGCAGGGATTCCTGGAGCAGGGATGCTCTCCACGAGCAGAGATTCCTGGAGCAGTGACACTCTCCATGAGCAGGGATTCCTGGAGCAGTGATGCTCTCCAAGAGCAGGGATTCCTGACGCAAGGACACTCTCCATGAGCAGGGATTCCTGCAGCAGGGATGCTCTCCATGAGCAGGGATTCCTGCAGCAGGGATGCTCTCTGGGCTACTCGCCCTGCTCTTTCCAGCAGCCACGGGCCAGGGGCAGCACCTCAGCTCGCCCCGGGTGTTAAAAATAGGTTAGAAACTGTTGTAAAATAGTTGATAGATCGTTAAGCATGCACTGTTAGTTTGGTTGTTATATTGTAAAAGGGGAGTTATTAGAAATTACACCTCAGTAAAATGCACCACGGGCCAGCCTGGACAGAACTGTAATGGACAATCAAGGCCTTAAACCTTCATGCAAATGAAGGATCCAAACAGAAACCAATCCAAACTGACAAAGAACAGGATAAAAAGGGGCATCTGAGGCAGGGAAGCTGTGCTGCTCCCCTGGAACCCCAGCGCGGGCGCTGCTCCATCCTCGACGGGAACGCTCCTGCTCGGCCCGGACCCCTGCTTTGGGCCTTTCTTTTATTATAATAAATGCTGAAATCACTTTAGCACCAGGAGTCTGGTCCCATTTTTAACACTGCCTGCCTGGAGGGAGGTGGGCTCATGCACAAGCCCATCCCATGGAAGTGATGCTTTCATCCCGAGGGGACAGGGGACGGTGCTGTCACCCCTCACTCGCTGCCATTGGGGTCTCCTCCAGCCAGGTCTTACAAGCTCTTGGAGATCTTTATCATACCTGAGATAGATCAGCCACCTCAGATGGCATAAAATCAGCAGGACGGCTTCTGTGGCAGTGTTGGAAACAGAAAAGTTTTAATGAAAGGCAAAATAACAAAACTCTCTACAGAGAAAAACTGAGCCAGGTGCAAGTGGCTCCTGCTCCTGGTAAAACACCTAAGAAAAGTGATTAATTTCTTTGTTCTCTTCTTTTTCTAGTTAATTGCTTAGGCGGGTAAATTTAGTAAATTTAAAACTTACTTTTTTAAATTTAGTAAATTAAAAAAATTAGTAAATTTTTTGGCTTCTGTCCAATTGGGTATCCTTAAGTTTGGAGTCCCCCAGGTCCTATGAGGTATCTTTTTACCAAATTGAGGAGAGAAACTTCTGGGCTTTTTTCCTTTTCAAGGAGAGAAAGGATAATTTTGTCACTCCATCAACAGGGGGCACATTCCTACAGCACCCCTCGCTGCCCCTCTCAGCTCAGTGCCAGACCTGTTGATTCCACAGGGATGTGAGTTCCAGTTTGCTCTCCAAACCATGCCCATGGAAAAGCCACTGGGAGCAGATGTGATCAGCCACCGAGCCAGGGCTCCTTTGGTGGGCGCCTACACCTTTAAATCAGGGAGAAAAAAAATAAAATAAATCCTTCGCCTAGAGGGCAGTGGAACAATTTTGACTTTAAAAAGAGAGCGAGACAGAGAGAGCGAAGTGAGCGTTAACAACTCCTGATCCAGTCCCTGGGCATTCATTAATGTTTCATGGCGCTTTCAATTATTGCCTCCTCTGCCACTGCCGTCATCTGTCTCTTCAAATCGACGGTATAATAACCACTCAAGCAGAAATCCACTCTGCTGTCTGCCCGCCACTCCCTCCCAGCCTCCGCAGCTCCCTCTCTCCAGCTTTTCATCTGAGGCTGGCAGGGCTCTCACTGGAAGTGCCTCTGCCCCTGGAAATGCCTCTGCCCCTTAGAAATGCCTCTGCCCCACTGGAAATGCCTCTGCCCCTTAGAAATGCCTCTGCCCCTGGGAAAGCCTCTGCCCCACTGGAAATGCCTCTGCCCCCTAGAAATGCCTCTGCCCCACTGGAAATGCCTCTGCCCCTTAGAAATGCCTCTGTCCCTTTGGAAATGCCTCTGCCCCTGGGAATGCCTCTGCCCCACTGGAAATGCCTCTGCCCCT
>NW_005054499.1:1126440-1127479 GCF_000277835.1 Geospiza fortis | reverse complement strand
TGACCCTTAGAAATGTCTCTGCCCCTTAGAAATGCCTCTGACCCTTAGAAATGCCTCTGCCCCCTTGGAAATGCCTCTGCCCCCTTGGAAATGCCTCTGCCCCACTGGAAATGCCTCTGACCCTTAGAAATGTCTCTGCCCCCTGGAAATGCCTCTGCCCCTTTCCCTGCTGGGGACAGAGCTGGGGGACATGGGCATGGGCAGGACCCTCCTGATGGGGTCAGGGTTTATCCCCCCACACCAAGGGGTTCTGCTGGTTTGGGGCCGTGCTCTGGGGCACAGGGTGGTCTGACAGCCCAGCCCCAGTGCACCTTAACCCTAAAATGGCTCTAACCCTAAATGCAGCCCACGCACAGCACACCCACCCAGCAGTGCCCAGGGCCATGCTCCTGCTCAGGGGGCAGTGCCAGCACTGTGTGTGCCACCCATCCACACACACACAGAGCCCTCTGCAGCCACCCTGGGCAGGCTCTCTGCCAGCACAGCCCGGGCTCAGCACCACCAGAGCCAGCCCAGATCCCTCCTGCCTGCCCTGGGCTGAGCTGTGCCAGCACACGGGACAGCCCTGGGCAAGGGAGGCGTCCAACAGCTCCTGGTGTCCAACAGCTCCTGGTGTCCACAGCCCTGGGGCCAGGTGTTGGGGAAGGTGAAACAGGAAAGCCTTATAAATATGATTGCCTGGCAAAAGATTTTGAGAATATGGAAACTCTAAGCGAGATTGAAATGAAAGCAAGCTTTGAGATCCCTCAGTTACTGAACAACTGGAAAACAATGGCATGGCCAGCTGAAGGTGATCCCCTTTGGATCAAACAACACCCTCTGCTTGCAGACAGGCCCAAGGCTCAGAGCAGACCCTGCTGGCTTGGCAGAAGGGGCCCAAAGAGGAGTTTTTAGGGTTTAAAATGTAACCCAGTGTGGGAATGTAATGATTCTTATAGGCTGTATGGAAATGCTGTAGGATTTGTATCTTGGACTAGATTGGTTAGTGAGAATCAGAATATTCAGCACAGAAGAAGATTTATGGTATTGTAACGGGAAC
>NW_005054499.1:1122309-1126341 GCF_000277835.1 Geospiza fortis | reverse complement strand
AGCTCCCAGCAGGGCCCTGCACCCAGGCCCTTTGCAATAAACCACAAGTTCCTGACCTGGCTGCAGAGATCTCTGGTCTCCATCCGTCCCCACTGTCCTACCCCCCGATGCTCCAACAGCCAGGGAGGTGTCCAACAACTCCTGGGTCTCCACAGCCCAGAGTAGTAGGGATGGAGCAAGGCTGGAGGAGTTCAGAAGCTCAGAAGGAAAGTCTGTCCATGTATTTCCCTGCAGGATGGCCCTGGCTCAGGCAGGGGATGCTCAGAGGGTGGAGAGGGGTGAGAGGCAGCTGAAGCACCCCCATTTCACCTGCCCAGCAGGGGAACCAGAGCTCAGCTCAGCCTGTCTGGGCCTGGATGGAGTCACAGGATCCCAGAGTGGTTTGGGTTCAAAGGGATCTTAAAGATCATCTCATTTCACCCTCTGCCATGGCAGGGCCACCTCCCCCTGTGCCAGGTGCTCCAGCCTGGCCTTGGGCACTGCCAGGGCTCCAGGGGCAGCCACAGCTGCTCTGGGCACTCCAGCCCAGCCCCTGCCCACCCCGCCAGGGAACAACACACCCCCTGTGGCAAATGGCACTGGGGGCACCTGGAACCAGCCAGGAAATCATTCTTTCCTTTCCTTTCTCCATTTGCTGCAATGGGCTTTGGTGCTGGTTTCCATCCTTGATTCAGGAATGGGAATGCCAGAGTGCTTTGGGTGGGAAGGGATCTTCAATGGCAGCTCATTGCAGCCCAGGGCCAGCTCCCACTGTGCCAGGTGCTGCCAGCCCCAATGCCCAGCCTGGCCTTGGGCACTGCCAGGGCTCCAGGGGCAGCCACAGCTGCTCTGGCAATTCCAGCCCAGCCCCTGCCCACCCTGCCAGGGAACAATTCCTTCCTAAATCCAAACAAAAGGTACTCTCTGTCAGAGCACAGCCATCCCCACTACTCTCACATCTGCCAGCCCCAAGGCTGCAAACCTCAGAGGAGCCCCATAAATCTGAGGTTTGCCTTGCCCAGTCCTTGTTCCTCCCAAACTCCTGAGGTGTCCCTGCACTCAGCACCTCAGGGTGGAGGAGCCAGAGCTTCCCATGCAGGACAAGGATCCCTGCAGGACCCAAAAGGGCTCCCAGCTGCCCTGCCCAGCATCCCCCAGCCTGTCCTGACACATCTTGGCTACCTGGGAGGGGAGGAAGAGCTCGTGCCTTCCACACAGGCTGTGATGGACCCCAACCACCCCATTGGGATGTCAGTGCTCCTGCTCAGGCAGACAAAAGCATTTTGCTCAGATGGAGTCACGTCCTTCAATCCCACCCCAGCATTCACACCTCGTGGAGGTGTTGGGACTCTGCGCTTCTCAAACACTCATTATTTCCTCAGCATGGAAATCGTGTGGAAATGTCCAAATTTCCAGTGGGACATTCCCTGTGTACCTGTCCTCCCTGGGCTGGGATTTGTTGCTGACAGCTGAATCCCCCCCATCTTGCTGCTATTAACAGAAATCTCCTCTGGGACACCCAGCTGAGGGTGCTCAGAGAGGGACCAGGGCCCTGCAGATGGGCACAGAGCTGGGTTTGGTGATCTCTGTGCTGCCAGGATGCCATTGCTGCCAGGACAAGAGTGCCCAGGCAGTCCCCAGCCCCTCCCTGGGCTCCTGCACTCCCTGCTCTGCAATTCTGGAAGCTTCTCCCCAGCCCTGGCTCCTCCTTTCCTCCTCCTTACCCCACCAGGCCAGTATTCCTTTGGAATTTTGCTTCTCCCTCTCCTGGAGCTCTCCTGGCTGGAGGAAGGAGCTGAGCAGGGCCCTGGGCAGTGGCTGGACCCGGTGCTGGGATGCTCAGGGATGCCCCAGCAGGAGCTTGGCTCTCTCCTTTCCATCCCTGGCCCTTGTAAAGGCATTTCAGAGCCCCTCTGAGGGTGCTCCAGAGGCACAGAGCTGGGTTTGGTGATCTCTGTGCTGCCAGCATGCCATTGCTGCCAGGACAGGAGTGCCCAGGCACCCCCCAGCCCCTCCCTGGGCTCCTGCACTCCCAGCTGTGCAGTTCTGGAAGCTTCTCCTTGTGCTGCCAGGATGCCATTGCTGCCAGGACAAGAGTGCCCAGGCAGTCCCCAGCCCCTCCCTGGGCTCCTGCACTCCCTGCTCTGCAATTCTGGAAGCTTCTCCCCAGCCCTGGCTCCTCCTTTCCTCCTCCTTACCCCACCAGGCCAGTATTCCTTTGGAATTTTGCTTCTCCCTCTCCTGGAGCTCTCCTGGCTGGAGGAAGGAGCTGAGCAGGGCCCTGGGCAGTGGCTGGACCCGGTGCTGGGATGATCAGGGATGCCCCAGCAGGAGCTTGGCTCTCTCCTTTCCATCCCTGGCCCTTGTAAAGGCATTTCAGAGCCCCTCTGAGGGTGCTCCAGAGGCACAGAGCTGGGTTTGGTGATCTCTGTGCTGCCAGGATGCCATTGCTGCCAGGACAAGAGTGCCCAGGCAGTCCCCAGCCCCTCCCTGGGCTCCTGCACTCCCTGCTCTGCAATTCTGGAAGCTTCTCCCCAGCCCTGGCTCCTCCTTTCCTCCTCCTTACCCCACCAGGCCAGTATTCCTTTGGAATTTTGCTTCTCCCTCTCCTGGAGCTCTCCTGGCTGGAGGAAGGAGCTGAGCAGGGCCCTGGGCAGTGGCTGGACCCGGTGCTGGGATGATCAGGGATGCCCCAGCAGGAGCTTGGCTCTCTCCTTTCCATCCCTGGCCCTTGTAAAGGCATTTCAGAGCCCCTCTGAGGGTGCTCCAGAGGCACAGAGCTGGGTTTGGTGATCTCTGTGCTGCCAGGATGCCATTGCTGCCAGGACAAGAGTGCCCAGGCAGTCCCCAGCCCCTCCCTGGGCTCCTGCACTCCCTGCTCTGCAATTCTGGAAGCTTCTCCCCAGCCCTGGCTCCTCCTTTCCTCCTCCTTACCCCACCAGGCCAGTATTCCTTTGGAATTTTGCTTCTCCCTCTCCTGGAGCTCTCCTGGCTGGAGGAAGGAGCTGAGCAGGGCCCTGGGCAGTGGCTGGACCCGGTGCTGGGATGATCAGGGATGCCCCAGCAGGAGCTTGGCTCTCTCCTTTCCATCCCTGGCCCTTGTAAAGGCATTTCAGAGCCCCTCTGAGGGTGCTCCAGAGGCACAGAGCTGGGTTTGGTGATCTCTGTGCTGCCAGGATGCCATTGCTGCCAGGACAAGAGTGCCCAGGCAGTCCCCAGCCCCTCCCTGGGCTCCTGCACTCCCTGCTCTGCAATTCTGGAAGCTTCTCCCCAGCCCTGGCTCCTCCTTTCCTCCTCCTTACCCCACCAGGCCAGTATTCCTTTGGAATTTTGCTTCTCCCTCTCCTGGAGCTCTCCTGGCTGGAGGAAGGAGCTGAGCAGGGCCCTGGGCAGTGGCTGGACCCGGTGCTGGGATGATCAGGGATGCCCCAGCAGGAGCTTGGCTCTCTCCTTTCCATCCCTGGCCCTTGTAAAGGCATTTCAGAGCCCCTCTGAGGGTGCTCCAGAGGCACAGAGCTGGGTTTGGTGATCTCTGTGCTGCCAGGATGCCATTGCTGCCAGGACAAGAGTGCCCAGGCAGTCCCCAGCCCCTCCCTGGGCTCCTGCACTCCCTGCTCTGCAATTCTGGAAGCTTCTCCCCAGCCCTGGCTCCTCCTTTCCTCCTCCTTACCCCACCAGGCCAGTATTCCTTTGGAATTTTGCTTCTCCCTCTCCTGGAGCTCTCCTGGCTGGAGGAAGGAGCTGAGCAGGGCCCTGGGCAGTGGCTGGACCCGGTGCTGGGATGATCAGGGATGCCCCAGCAGGAGCTTGGCTCTCTCCTTTCCATCCCTGGCCCTTGTAAAGGCATTTCAGAGCCCCTCTGAGGGTGCTCCAGAGGCACAGAGCTGGGTTTGGTGATCTCTGTGCTGCTAGCATGCCATTGCTGCCAGGACAGGAGTGCCCAGGCACCCCCCAGCCCCTCCCTGGGCTCCTGCACTCCCAGCTGTGCAGTTCTGGAAGCTTCTCCTCCCCAGCCCTCCCACTGGCCAAGGCAGGAGCTGCTGTGGTGCCCCG
>NW_005054499.1:1118952-1122299 GCF_000277835.1 Geospiza fortis | reverse complement strand
ATTCCCCACAAATGCTAAGATATTTAAATGTGGTATTTTCAAATCTAATCAGCGTTCCAAAGCCGTGCTGCCGCCACTCAAATTTAATTTGATCCATTTACCAACTTTGTGGTGCATCTAATCAAAGAGAGGGAACAATTAGGTGAATGTCAGGGGTCACCTCACAGCTCCTGCTCAGCCACGGGAGGTGCCACAGCCTTGGCCAGCCCTGGGGGACAAAAGCAGGAGAGTGGGGACATCCCAGTGTGACTCAGGGAGCAGCCTGGCCAGGCTGATGGGTGTCACAGACATTTCTTTTGTGAAAAATCCTCTCTCAGGATTTTTCATGCTGAAGCTGAGAAGTTCAGCAACAAGATGTGAACAGTAGGTGATCTGCTGCTGTGGAATGCAACAGGTCTGTCTGGATTGGCCCAGCTTGGATGTTTAGAAATAATGGCCAATCCAGAACTGAGCTCGCTCGGACACAGTCCGACAGAGCGGGGTTTGTTATTCATTCTTTACTTTTCTATTCTTAGCTTAGCAAGCTTCTGAAAAGCTCTCCTGCTTTTTCTTTGTAGTATAGTTTTAATAGATGTATATATCATAAAATAATAAATCAAGCCTTCTGATAATGGCGTCAACCTTCTCGTCTCTTCCTTCACCCAAGAACCCTTGTGACAACCGTCACAGATGGGCTGCATTTCAGAGCAAGCAGGACATGGACAGCCCAAGCCAGCCCTGGGGGACAGGAGCAGGAGCATGGGGACACCCAGCGTGACTCTGAGCAGCCTGGCCAGGCTGATGGTTTGTGCTGCTCTCCAGAGCAAGCAGGACATGGACAGCCCAAGCCAGCCCTGGGGACAAAAGCGGGAGAGTGGGGACTCTGCAGGCCGGGATGGAGGTGGCTCCTGGAGGGGGAGCAGCTCGAGGGACATCAGAATGGTTCTGGGCACTGCTGGGGTGCAGGGGGTGAGCCCCAGGTTTGGCACCCACAGCCCTCACCAGCCCCAGCCCCTCCCAGAGAAATGCATCGTCCTCCTGCTCTGAGCTGGGGGGGAGGCCTGGGAGCATCAGGTGTTCCATTGAAATGGACTGGAGTGCAAAATAAGCTCTTTTCCCATGGAATTCCTAACCCAAGCTTTAACTGCTGCAGCAGAAAAGCCTCAATCCCTCAAAACCACAAGAGGAAAAAAAATTAAAAGAAAAAGAGCAATACAAGGAGAAAGGCTGGGAAAAGCCAGGGCAGAAAACAAAACACACCTACAGAAAATGGAAATAAAACCCACCCAATTTTTTTTGCTATAACAATACACATTTTTTTCCGAATTTCTATTTTACGCTAAAGAAATCCTCTGCAACTCCAGGAGCAGCCCCAACACCTTGACATGTTCATTCCTAGCACCCTTTCCCTAAGCCAGAGGCACAGAATTCCCACTTCACTGCTCCCTGCCAAGGAGACACCTTTCCCTCTCCATCGTCCCCTTCCCTCTTTATCACCCCCTTCCCTCTCCATCATCTCCTTCCTTTTCCATAATCCATTTCCCTCTCCATCATCCCATTCCTTCTTTATCATCCTATTCCCTCTTTATCACCTCCCTCCCTCTCCATCCTCTCCATCATCCCATTCCCTCTTCATCTTCCCTTTTTCTCTCCATTATCCCATTCCCTTTTCATCTTCCTTTTCCCTTTCCATCATCCAATTCACCTCCTTCATCCCCTTCCCCCTCTCCATCATCTCCTTCCTTTTCCATCATCCATTTCCATCTCCATCATCCAATTTCCTCTCCATCACCCCATTCCCTCTTTATCATCCCATTCCCACTTCATCTTGCCTTTCCCTTTCCATCATCCAATTCCTCTCCATCATCTTCCATCACCCTTCCCTCTCTCCATCATCTTCTTCCTTTTCCATGTTCCATTTCCCTCTCCATCATCACATTCCCTCTTTATTATCCCTTTCCCTCTCCATATCCAATTTCCTATCCGTCACCCCATTCCCTCTTCATCTTCTTTTTTCTTCTCCATCATTCATTTCCATCTCCATCTTCCCTTTCCCTCTCCATCATCCCCTTCCCTCTCCATCTTCCAATCTCCTCTCCATCATCTCCTTCTTTTTCCATCATCTCTTCCCCTCTCCATCATCCCATTCCTTCTTTATCATCCTAGTCCCTCTTTATCACCCCCTTCCCTCTCCACCATCCATTTCCATCTCCATCATCCTTTTCCATCTTGATCATCCCCTTTTACCTCTCCATCATCCCTTTCCCTCTTTATCATCCCTTTCCCACTCCATCATCTCCTTCCCTTTCTATCACCCCATTCCCTCTCCATCATCCCTTTCCCTCTCCATCAGCCCCTTACCTCTCCATCATCCAAATTCCTCTCCATCATCCAAATTCCTCTCCATCACCCCATTCCTTCTTTATCACCCCATTCCCAATTCATCATCCCCTTCCCTCTCTCCATCATCCGTTCCCTCTCCACCCTCCCTTCCTCCCTCTCCTCCCCGGCTGTCTCCTCCCTGCCTGGGGCCCCTCCTGCTCGCAGCCCGGCTCCTCCCGGGCAGGAGAAAGGCCGGGAGGGGCCAGGGCGTGCCCAGCACCGGGGACAGGGAACGGGGACAAGGACAGGGACCAGGAAACGGGGACAGAGACCACAGAACGGCAGCATGGAGACGAGGAGCAGAGCAGGAGTTTCAAAGCTGCCCCCCTGTTTGCTTGCAAGGAGTTAAGTCTGTGATGTGTTGCGTGAGCTCTGATGAGAAGCTGCCTGACATGCAGAGCTGCAATAATGAAACGTAATACACATTAATAGGACCTCCCTCTGCGTGATTGCTTCTGCTCCACTGGCCCCATTGAAGATTTCACTTTTCTTTCAACAGTCAGAATAACAGAATGTGACATTAAGTCTTTTACATGCAGCAATTTATTTTAAAATATTGGGGCACTCAAAACAGTATCCAGAATGTTAAATAAGATATGCATGAGATGGAAATCAGAGCAGCACCACAGTGAGGAGGCAGGAGTCAGGCAGAGCCTCTCGCAGCCTAAGCAGCTCCACTTTTTTTTTCTTAATTGCTGTTTAAGGCACAAATAAATGGCCAAGTTGGAGAGAGCTCTGCAGTGCAGAGCATCTGATCCTCTGAGGTCACAGGTCCACGTGGGGAACCAACAGCCACTGTCCCCTCCTGCGCCAAGGTCAGGGGGTGACACAAAAACCTTCTGCCATCCCAGGCCAATGACACAGCACCAAACCTGCCCCAGGTGGAGAAGTGCTTGGACAAGGCTCTCGTGGACATGGTGAGACCAGAGAATCAGAGATCATGGAGCCATGGAACGGGCTGGGTTAGGAGGGACTTTCCAGATCAT